>NC_142283.1:28296282-28596282 GCF_052056855.1 Sturnus vulgaris
TGGACTCTTCGGGGGGTGCAGAAACTGCTCCCGCGTCCCCTACCAAAACTGGCTTCTGAGGCAGTTTAGGGTAGGACAGTAAGGTAGGATTTGGGGGCCAATTAGAAGATTCCCCTCTAAGACCTGTATCTGGGTAGTGAGGGTAGAATGGGCTGGGATTTGATGTTGCTCTCATCATGCCCTAACCCCATGCGGGTTCAGCCCCGAGGTGCAGCTGCACGCCCAGAGGTGCGCCCCCCCTCCAGTCGGTCAGCCCCGGCTGGGGGTCGCCTTACAGTGTGATCGCCCGTTCCCAGACTTCATAGGTTTCGTCATCTCAGTTTTGGCGATGCAAAGAGATGGGTAGCACCTCGAAGCCTTTTCCAGGGGGGAAGCAGTAGAAGGTCGTTTTGGGTGCAGAGAACTCCGGCGATTCCTCCCGCAATGGCTCTGGCCTTTTATTGCAGAAAGTGTAAAGAGACGCGGATGCTTGCAGAGCCCGTTCTCCGTCTCCATACAAAGGACAAAGCTTGATAAAATAGCCCGTGTGTAAGGATCGCCAGGAAGCATCGGCTGCATCCCCTAGACAAAGGTGGAAGCTGAGGAAGGAGAAAGAGGAGGGAGTTGTATCTCACCTTCTGGGCATCTGGTCTGAAGAGAAGAGGAAGAGGTGTTGAGGATGCAGGAAAATAAAATCTGAGTTGAAGCAGTATGAAACACAGCATCCGAGGCAGTGCCTGCCCACATTTCCGTCTTGATATGCAATTAAATTACAGAAAATTCCTCTATAAATAATATCGTTGGGAATCTTTCTTAAAGATTCAAGAATGTCTGAGGAGTAGCTTTTAGAACATCAGTTTTGAATGGCTTATGCAATGAATGGCTACCTTCAAATCTTAAACCCATTGTAACTATGCCATACATATGGATTTCAGTTTATCTCTACCTATTTCTTTTTGAAATGAGGGAAGCATTCTTAAAAATCTGCTTGTAACACTTTATTTCAGGAAAGCAGATGTTAATTTTTTTCAGATATCATTTTATGACCAAGTAGTATGTGAATTGGAGAGCATCCAGAAAGCCTCTATTATTTGCTAAATGATTTTTAGTTGAGGCATATTATTCCTGGCACAACCAAGGTATAGGTTACATCAATAAAATAAACATCTGTGATTTAGGCAGGAAAGGAAATAAATGTGAGTTCCTATAAAAGCAGAGAAAGCGTTCGTGTAGAGGGAAACACACCTGCAAAGGAGTAAATCCGCAGTTAAAAAAAAAAAAAAAAAAAAGTCGCAGAATTCCAGAGGAAAAACGAAGCTATCCTGGATGTAGCTTTCTAATAACATATCCCGGGCAGTGGAATAAAAGCTTTGGAATGTTTTCTAGACAAGAATTGCACTCTCTCTCCCCCTCTCTCCTCTCTTAAAAGCAGAGTGTTTAAATCGCAGGAATATATTAGCCACGGTTTCCTCCCGTAAATATTTAAGAACTGCCAGAGACTTCAAGGGGCTGAGTTTTTCCCTTTTCACAGCAAAATATCTGAGAGAGATCTTTGTGTTTACGAAGAGTTTTACGAGGGGTCTGAGTACATAAGAAGAGCAAGGCATAATGCACTGGCATAATAATTAACCGTATGTAATATTTATTGCCCTGTGATGTTTGTTATCATGCAAGCGAGTGCACTCAATTGAGGTTTAACAAATATGAGCGTTATTGATCAAATATAATTAATAAATATGCATATGTATTATTTATCTGTGCACACATGTATACACACAGCAGGAGCATCTCGTTATTGAGGATGAGGAGATCTGTCTACCACTGCTCCTGCCTTCCTTTCCATCCTGCTTCTGTGCCAAGAGGCTGCAGAGAAGTTAGGTTTTGGTGTTTTTTGTAATATAAAATATTGCAGATATGGGAAAAAATAAAAGTCACCAATAAAATTTGTCTCAGCATGGAGTATAATTGTAACAAAACGCTGTTGAATAAAAATCAAAGATCTCACTGGCTGGGGCAGCATCGTCGCGAACCATCTGGTGCGTATTAAAAGCAGTGCTGTAAATATTGCCGGAAACTAGTGTGGTACCATATCCTATAAGCGCAGCTTTCCACATGCTGGATATGTGGATGGCATGGCACAGGGAGGGAAAGGTGTCACATCGGCCAGGAGCTCTTAGGGCTTATTTTGCATAATCCTGATGGATGTTTGTCCCAACAGAAAGGGGGGAAGGAGGCAAGGAAGGCAGAGGAAAGGCCTCTCTCCCCGTCCTGCTCGGTCTGACGACGATAGGGTATGCAGCTGCTGACGTCACTTCGCATCAGAGCAGAGGAACAAACGTGACCCAGGCAGGAGCTCATCTGTTTCTCATCACTTGGGTAGTTTCTGTCGCTCCTCTCCCACCCTTCTTCCCTCTCTCCTTCTGCCTTTTCCCTCATTTTGTTTTATCCCCTACGTAAACCGGGGCAGGCCCCATCCCCATCCTCTGCCTCATCCCCATCCTCGACCTCATCCCATTTCCCATCCCCATCCCCATCCCATTCCCATCCCATTCCCATCCCATTCCCATCCCATTCCCATCCCATTCCCATCCCATTCTCATCCCATTCCCATCTCCGGCGCCGCCCGGACTCCCGGCAGAGAAGGGACTGGAGCTCGGGGCGTGCTCCCACCCAAGGCGTCCGGCCCCCGCGGGCCTCCCCGGGCCTGGGTCTTCCCTTCCCCCTCCCCTCTCCCCCCCCCCATTCTGATGCCATTGTTCGCGCTTGCAACCCAACTTTGGCTGCCGATTCAAAGCTCGGCAGTCCCTCGGCTCCTGCATTGTACTGGGGGTCACTTACTCTTTTCTCGGAGTTAGGCTCTGCTCCTTAATCTCTCCTCTTCTCTGCTCCTCATGAGCTGACGTTCTCCCCACGCACCCGAAACTGCCAAAGAGGCTCGCCTTGATAAACCTGCTGCTAATCTCGGCCCAGTGCAACCAACACAGAAATAAAAAAATATCTCTCGCTCTCTGCTTCCCCACACACCTCCTTTTTTTTCTTTCCCGTCCTTCCTCTTCTTTTCCTCCAGGCTTCATTCCCCTCAGAGCGCAGCCGCCTTTAATTATGGGAGATACGTTTCTTTCCTGGGAGTCATTCATGGGGATTTTTTAGGTGGAAAGACGTTTCAGCGGAGTTATTTTTGAGCAGGGACCAGTGCCCTATATCTAGAGGCTTTGAGTGAAGTGCAGATTGAGACATATCAGGTTCCCTATAAAAGGATCATTTCTTGTGGGAGGTTGGACACGAAGTTTGGACTCGTGACTTGCATTCCTGAGAGACATGCATATTTTAAAACAACAAAGCAAGCTCGGAAGAAGGCTTAGATGAGGGGAGGGGGGAAATAAAAGAAAAAACTTAAAGAAGTTACTAAGTTACAAACATCTGTCAACATGGACCAATTTGTGTGGCTCTCAGGGGGAAAAAAAGTACCAGTTATGTTTTTTGTATCACTTCAGGGAGTCGCAGCTACTTGCTGGAAGTTGTTGTGGCTCTCCAGACGCTAAGAAATGCAGTTTGGCTCAAAACTGGGAGCTTAAAGCGCTTTAGTGGCCTGTGAATTTAAATCCCAACTCCTTCTTTATCGGCTCTTTGCGTGGAGCTGGTTCAGCGTTTCAACGGATATCTCACCTCTCAAAAAGAACCCCGGGTGGGGGAAAGACAAAAGGAGAGCAAATGGGGCGACTCGTGTGTTTGTTGAAGGAAGCCACTGACGCACCCGATCCCGCAGTGCAGATAGAAGAAAAGTGAGAAAACAAGGTGAAAAAGAGCAGCACTGACTTGCTGTAAACCCTGAGGGGAATAGGGATGCTGGGGGCCGCGGGAAGCGCCCCCACTTCAATCTCCTAAGGGGAGGGAAGGGGAAAATAAATAAATAAATAAATAAATAAATAAATAAATAAATAAATAAATAAACTGTCGGGGAGGTGACGGAGGGGTTGACCACAGGCAGCGGCAGGTGGGGTGGCGGCAGCTTGTGGCCGGACAGCAGCGCACGGAGCTCCGCACGCAGGGCTGCACGCCACAGCGGTGTGGGCAGCGGAGGCGCGGGGGTCTGGGCTGCTGCCGGGAGTTTGCAGACAAAAGAAGAAGGCCTAATGGTGAGCTGGATATCTCTGTTAGTTGTCACCGCTGGTACACGGCTGCCAGGAAATGCTAATCAGCCCTCGCTGGGCGGGATGCAGCCTAGGTTGGCTCCTGGCACATACACGCACATGCACTCGGGCTGCTGCAAGGTCTCTGACATGCACACACACACATCTCGCTCCTCAGTGGGGTGGACCATGACCCCCACGCTTTGGTCTGAGCTTTGTTTGGTCCAGTGGTGGTAGGATCCATCTTAAACGTCATATACAGCAAATACCTTCTTAAACACAGAAGCACAGACAGCCACCGGCTCACTTCTTCTCTAAGGAGCCTCTCCCCACCTGCTCTTTCCTCTTTCTTCCTAGTTTTTTTTTTCTTTTGACAAGTGGGGATATTTTATACCTGCAGTTTTGGATTACATCCGTTGCTTTAAGTTTAGTGGAGGGCTCTGCAGAAGAGGAGGTGTATATGCACTATTTTACAGCCATCGCTGAGATTACTAACGGTGAATCTCTTGTCAGCCAGAAAACCCAGCTTTGAAACGTTGCTCACGTTATCCTGATTTTGCAAAATTTGGGCTAAGGAAAAGGCAGGGAGATATGATTTCCCACCGTCCCTTTTATTAACTGCTGTCTTTCCTCGCAATTACTTTTATAAACTGATTGGGCCCGTTACATGTAGTGTCTTAGTATTTCTAGTGGAGGCCACGTAGATGCCAGAGAAGAGATCCTGACATCCCTCCTCAAGCCTTCTTCGGAATACCTCCAACATCCTGCTCCGCACATCAGCCCTTGCACACCAGTGACCATCAAAGCAGGTCTAGCAAGAGTAGCCAGGGTCCCCACTTTTCTGTGGCTCTGGCAGCGTCAGGGAGGGGGTGTTTCCTATCCTTCCTCACAGACAGAAAATGTAATCGTGTTTTTTAGGTGGCCGCACCTTGCACTGGGACCACCGTGGAAAAATGTCCAGCAGGAAGGCCCTCACTTAGAAAAGAACGGTAGGCGACTCCACAGCTCTGCCAGAGACGCCTTGGGAGAAACGGGAGGGAGGAAAAAACGGGCAGGAGCTGTGAAGTGGGACCACCTTGGGAAGTGGTCGCCTTTCCCATCTTTGCCGTTTCAGACTTGTTCCCCGACTATTTTGCGCTGAAGGTGCCCAGACAGGAGAAGGGGTTGGTGCTGAAATGCTTAAGGGAACATTTAAACCCAGAGCCTTCAGTGAAGGAAGAAAGAATGGGCGTGGAGGTGGAAAAAAGTTGGAAAATGGATTCGCTGACAAGTAAGGATAATAAATGAGAGGCGCTTTCAGACAGATATCTCAGTCGTGAAATTGCACCCAGCTGGTTGTGTAAGCAAACAAATAGTTTCATGTTAGGGACTCTCGAACTTGTGGCTTGATGAATAGAACACGACAGAGGTAAATGGCTCTTTAACACATTTAAGAATAAAACTCTTTGGCTTCCTAAGCAAGAGACCTTGTGACGCCATGGATCCTGAGCAAGTGCTTTACAAGAGTTTTAATAGTTTCCACTTCTGCTCCTTGATCTCCCCTCTCGTTCACCTCCTTCCTCACACCTCTGTCCTTTTCTTAGTTTTTTCTGTTTTACTCTTTTTTATCTTTCATTTCTTCTATCCCTGATTCTTGCTCTTTTTTTTTTTCTCTCTCTCTGTCCTTTTTTTTTTTTTTTTTTTTTTTTTTTTTTTTTTTTTTTTTAATATTCCTCCTCAAAAGCACCTGGTAGAAGAAATTTTCCCACGTTATCAGCACCTGGAAACCCGCAGGTTTGCAAGGTACCCAGACATTTCAGGTCTGTCCATGGCACCAGAGAATTGTGGCTTTGGAAATGCAGTTATTTTTTACTAGTACTGTGGCAATCACCACAGAAAACTCATCCTCTGTCTCTCTGACTCTCTGCGGATTAAAAAGGGAAGGGTGTCTAAAAAAAAATCTCACATCAAAGTCAGTGGCTGTGAAGTCAGTGAGAAAGCGAACCTTTTAAAAAAATATATAGACACGTTTCGTGGAGGTCACGCAGTTTCTGAAATTAGACCCAAAGATATAAAAGAAACGGAACAAAGTGGAAAAGGGCGAGAGGACCCCGATTTCTGCCTCTCCCAGTAAAGCAGAGAGCAGAGAAGACAGATGTATGGGTCAAAAAAAAAAAAAAAAAAAAAAAAAAAGTAGAAGAGAAGAGACCTACTATTTCAAGACTCATAAACTAATGCTTTGAATAGTCAAAATGTCCCATGAAACCGGAGGAAGCATGTCGACAGTGTCTGTAATAGCCGTGCACACTCGTTCGCGGACACTCCCTGTGAATGGCTGCGCGCCGGGACGCTGCTAGAGAGACGGCGGCTGCAGCAAGTTCTGACATCCCTGTTCAGCCCCCGTCCCTCTGTCCGTCTGTCGGAGAGTGCACCCAAGACAGCTAGTGCCTCCGTCCCTGCCAACCCTGCCAGCTCCGCTCTCCTCCCTCAACATCTGCTATCTGTTGAGAAGGGGATGGCTGGCTGCCGCACCCCACAGGTAATGAGAAAAAAACCAAACCAGACCAAAAAATCAAACACACTCTCCTTAAAAAAAACAAAAAACAAAAACCAAAAAAAACCAAAAAACCAAACCAAAACCAACCAAACGAAAAAACCAACCAACCAAAACAAAACAAAAAACCCAAACCCTCCCCCAGGAAAAAAAAAAAGCAAAACCCAAACAAACAAAAACCAAACCAAACCAAAACACCACCAAACCCGGAGGTCCTATTCAGCCCTTACTGTCAGATAAAAGACATTTCTGTCTTTGTGTAGGTAGCCAACCAGTCTCCTGCGAGTGAACCCTTGAAGAATCCACCTTTTCTTGTGTTACTTCTGCTGCCACTTGCACTGACCCCGTGCCAGACTTTTCGTGCGAGACTCTCCATTTACCTCAGCAGGAAAAGAGTCTTTTGTATCTTGATCCGTCGATTTTATTGGTGGCGATGAAATAGGTCACTCTTGATGGAGTCCCATCCCCACGCTCCCTCCCCAGTTCTACTTTATTTCGACGGATACGGGGAAGTGGGGGTTATCCATTACCCCCATCCCTAGAGTGAGCTTGTCACCCTCCTCCTGCAGATGAAGGAGGTGGATGGAAGCCGAGCCATCCAAAAGATGCCCCCGGGGACAAGGGTGCGTCGGGAAACCCCGGGAAAGGGGAAGCCGCAGCCCATCATGTTCACGGGCAGCCGGAGGTGGTGCGCACACACAGGGCACGCACGCACAAACGACCCTCGCCTCGGCCCTACCCCTACCACCGCCGGCAAGCCCCCCTCCTCCTCAGCTCGGGTTCAACCTACCACTTAGCAGCATTTCCAAATATTTATTCGATTAAATGTATAGAAAAGGCCTAATTGGGCGGTGGGAGGAGGCAAGCTAGTTGGCGAGGTGCTAAGAGGAGTGGGAAGGAGGGCTTTGTATCTGCTGTGCCCCGAGCAGATCCCCTGCTCGGGGCTGGGGTGGGAGGGTCGACCCTCTCCCAAATCCCACCGACCCCCTGCTTCCTCCCCTCCAACCCCCACTCCAGCCTTTGAAGCGTTGCCGCAGCTGCTGGTGAGCATGGAGGGGCCGCGGAGCCCTGCAGGATGCAGGGATGCAAGGGAACTCCCTGCCGACCCCGCCTCCTTAGGAACCTGGGGAACCGAGGAGCCTCCGGGGACAGCTCCCGGGCCCCCGGCAACAACAAGGCAGAAGAAATGTAGATGGAGTTAATTTTAAAGCAGTATATTGTAGGTTACGAATACGTCGGCAGAAACTTACTGAGAGACCCCAGCCCGTCTCCGCATCCACGTATTAATTTTTTTTTCCCAGCAAGTAGCACTCGATGAGGCGATGATACAGTACTTTTAGCTGCCATATGAATGCCCCAGAAGCTGCAGCGTGGCAAAGGAAAACATCCACTGACACAACTCAGACTGGATAGTTAACACTTCAGAACACAATACCATCTTATAACCAAAGTTTAATAAGGGATTGAAACACTTCTTTCTAGGCACATACATGGAAATAAGTGCATCTCGTACACCTCCTCTACACCTGCAAGTTTCTTGGCAATCCGTGGGTTATTATTATTCATAAATATGAAAATTAATTTAAAAATATCTACGAAAAAGTTTATCGGTTTTCATCAGTGGGATAACACTGTAATGAATTTATTTACATCTCATTGGAAGAAACCGAGACCTGTTTTTCTCTTCTGATATCCCCATTTGTTTTGTTTGTCTGTAGGTGGGCGGGTGGAGGGTGGGGGGGATGTGTTGGTGGTGGTTTTTTGTTTTGTTGGTTTGTTTCTGTTGTTGTTTTTGGTTAGGGGTTTTGGGGTTTGGTTTTTGTTAGTTTTTGGTTTGTTTGTTTGATTTTGTTTGTTTGTTTGTGTTTTAAACTGCTAGTTCATCTGGGTCCCAAATCACCCATCCCACCATAAAGAAGTGGTGAAAAATGCTTCTTTCAGCACCTCCCATGTCTGAGCATTCCCGCTCACTCACTGTTGAGAGCCCGGAGGGGCTGCTGGACCCCCTCTCTCCAGGGGGAAGGGGCAGGAACAAAGCTCTCGCTCATGCAGTGTCCAAGTGAGTGACAAAAAGGGAGGACGTCTGTCTGTTTGTCTAACTCCCTAATTCCTGTTCTTGTGTGCTCACGTCTAGAATTATCCAAGTCCCCCCCACTCCCAACACCTATGAATACAGGCCTTTTCTCCATCTCGAATGAGGCGATACCCCCATAGAGGATCTGCCTGTAATGTTGATTATCCAGCTATAGCTGTCTACCGTATAGAGCTGCTCTCACCTCAGATCTGCTGCGCCTAGAATATTAAAAACCCCAAGCGAGTTGAATTGAAGAATCTTGTTAAAGAAAGAAAAAAAAAAAGGAAAAAAGAAATGAAGAATGAAAAAAAAAAAAGATGGGAGATTGAGAGAGAAGGAGGTAAGGAGAGAGAGGAGAGTATGGAGGACAGCAAATTAAAAGAAAAATACTGCCCATGTCTTCACAAACTGAAAAGTCTACCTCATCTAGGCTTGTTTGGAGGGCACAGGAGGTGTCTGTGTGAGTGGGACAATGTTATTTTTAAAGATCCAGCTTTATTAATACATTAAGAAAGAGCTCCCTTGGTAGTATGTGTTCTTACAGCTCCGTCTCAGATCCTATAAAACATTAATGCACTGAAAGCTGTTACAGAGATCTGCACCACCAGCTAGAAGCCTTTACCTTCAAAGCAGCTCCATTACAAAAACGATTTTTAATTTTCTGGGAAAAAAAAAGACAAGCTGAAATGAAAAGGGGCTTTTGGCACAGAGCTCGGGCCCTGGCAGTGGGTGGGCCATGGTGTGGGATGTCACAGCCTGTGTTTTTTGCATGGCCATGGCACATAAGCATACATGAAATGCACTAGCTCACCACCCAATGAGCGAGCATCCAGCTGGATTTCTATATTAATGGAGTGGGAATACCCTCCACACACAGCAACTAGAGTTGGGAAAAAAAGCAAGAGATCTGTTCTGGCTGACAGTAAGCACAAGGCATGCATACTGGAGCACATATTGGGGTCTGTGAGCCCTTGGAGTGGAAAAGAAGATAAAAACAAAACCCCGCAGCCCCACACCTTGTCCCCAGAACCAAGCCTGGAACAAATATGACCCATGGCTAGAGTATGCGTTTTGCTGCACGGGTAGAGATGATGGCATATGGTGACTTCAATCCATGACCACGATGTCTGAGAGTAAAAAGCAATGTGTGAACTCAGCAGAAAATCCAGGTGATGGGAAAAGGTGTTTCAAAAAGGGGTAGGTCAGTCAGATAGGCCCATCAGCCTTGGTGGAGAGTCTGTGGTGCAGTCCCAGGAAGGCAAGGTCACCTAAGGCATCACGCTGCAACTCCTGCTCCCTTTTACTAGGCCTTGACAGCTCAGCCCTAAGCTTATACAGTCAAGTCCATTTTGGAGGAGCATCCCTTAGTTTACACGACTTGCTTACCCCTCCCAAGTATTTTTTAAATTCTAATTTTTTAGCACCAGTACAGGAGTTAAAAATATGGGGAGATCTTTGTTGTTATTTTTGTTTATGATTTTTTCTCTTTTTAAAAATTTTTTTCCTTTTTTTTTTTTTTTTTGGAATTGTTGGCATGTTTCAAGCAACAAGACTCATGGGTTGTGGGGTGATAAGTTGGGGTTTTTTTGCTAAATTCTTTTATTTTTTTTTTTTAATTCTCACTTCAATTTTAATTCTTGAAGAACAGCTTTGACAACATATATCGCACTCATTATAAGAAGCAAAGGGTTATATCAAAAATTATTAGTATAGAATCACAGGAAACCTGGTTTGGAACCAGAAAAAAATACAAAACAGATATAGATACATAGACACAGGACAATTCTTTTATAATTATTTGGAAAATGTTATTTTCCCCTAATTCTCCTTTTCTTTTTTTTTCCTCTATGCGCGTATGATGTTTAACTTTTACCAAAAATGAAAATAAAGACTAATATATTACAAAATGAGTAACAATGTTCATGGTGTTTGCGCATGGAAATTTTGTTGTTGTTTGCTTGGTTTTGGGCGTTTTTTTTTTTTTATTCTACACAAGGTTCAGTTCAGTTTCAATGCTTTTTTGTTTTGTTGGTTTACTGTACAGCATATATCAACAACAGTCCACAATAAATCCTGGAAGATCCAGTATCCCCTTCAGGTTTGATTAATATCCCCTCAATACTCATTTTTTTTTGTCTCTTTTATTAATATTATTTATTTCTTTTTTCCTCCTCTCCAAAAGAAAACAAAAAAGAAACAAAAAACCCAAAATAGGCCAAAAAAAAAAAAAAAGGCTAAACATCACAACCTCCACGGACGACAGGTCCGTCCTTCTCCCCTCCACGGCCCCATCTCTGCTCCCACTCGCCCTTTCTTTTGTTCAGTGTCCACCTCCCGGGACCCCCGCACCCCGACTGCCCCTCGGTGCGAGCGTTCCCCTCTCCGCCGCTCCGCCGCCTCTCTGCCGGGGATGCGGGATGGGCTCTAGGAGCACTGGATGGACATGTAAGGCCAGTTGAAGCTGCTCCCCGACAGTAGCATATCCCTGATGAGGGTTTCGATGGGGGTTTTACCTACCAAGCGGACGAAGAAGAGCTGCTCGATGACGGAGGAGGATACGGTGCGCAGGGAGGGCAGCCGCAGCAGCAGCTTCCCGAAGCGGCTGGGCTGGTTGGGGTACTGGCTCCGCACGTACTCCTCGAGCGCGCACTGCGATTTCTCCTGGAGGCTCTCGATGTGCGCAGCATCAGACAGGCCGCAGGCGTCTGCCCACCGCACCGCACCCGCGGAGGCAGCCGCCGAACGGCGGCAGGCGGAGGGAGAGTGGAGGGAGGAGGTGGAGGAGGAGGAGGAGGAAGCGGAGAGGAGATAGTTAGTGGTTGGGAATCGCACGGGGAAACGCTGCGAGGATGGGGGGCAGCTCAAAGGCGCACCCCCCATCCCATCCCCATCCCCATCCCCATCCCCATCCCCATCCCCATCCCCATCCCCATCCCCATCCCATCCCATCCCATCCCATCCCATCCCATCCCATCCCATCCCATCCCATCCCGCGCACCACTGCCAAATAAATAACGCGAGCCTCGCTGTGGCTCGTCGCCACTGTGGATATTTTCACCCAGAATACGATGGAGTGCCAGCACCCCTCTCGTCCCAATCTCACACGCACACAACCCCCCACGCTTCCTTTTCACATCCCCCCCCACCGACACTCCACGCTGTCGAGCGTGGTTTCTGCTCCAGGGAACCCACCACGGGGATGCTGGAAACCTGGACCAGCCCCCTTAAATAACGCCGAGAGGAAGAAAAATAAGGTATTGGGGGAAATAAATAAATAAAATAATAGTAATAATAATAATAATAATAATAATAATAATAATAATAATAATAATAATAATAATAATAATAATAGAAACAACAGTAATGATACGATAAGCAGAGTCGCATAAAGGCAGAGTGAGAAACAAGGAGTTTGTTGACATGGTTGCACATCACACAGAGGCAGTGACTTGGACCTGCAGGGACTGGCAGGGAGCCGGCTGGGGGATGCCGTGGGGCAGGGGAGTCTCCTCTGCTCCTGCCTCACTGCCAGCCATCGCAAACTTGCCGCGTCTTTGCGGGCTATGTGATAAATCCGGTAGCAAACGGCTAGGTTAGTCCCAGCTTGCGCTCAGCAGGCGTCTGTAGCTCTCAGACACAAAGGTGGGGAGAGCTGCAGCGGCTTAGCCTTGCCTAAATGAAACCAGAGAGACTCCTTCCTTATAGGTCCTTCTGGCACCCAAACTGTCAGAAGAATACGCCTTGCACCTTGCAGAACTATATGACCTGGGCAAAGCTGTACTAATCCGAGAGCAGAAACCCTTTACACCCATGTATTTGTATATATACACGTTATTGTGTGTATACAGATACAAGCAGAGAGGTATGGATGCATCTGTGCATTTGCACACACAGAGAGACATTTACAAGAACATATCCTATCTCTGAGAACACATAACCCAAACCAGAGGATAACTGTGCACCAGCTGCTTGTGGAATGACTTGCTCAGGAAAGAATAGTCATGGAAAAGTGGTGAGTATGCCCAGATGGCTGAAACCATCCACATTATTTCAAAGGTTCAGAACAGATATTCAAAACACCAAACCAAAATAATAACCAAAAATCCTAACAAAAAAACCCAACCAACAAAACAGAAAAATCTCCAGCTATCAAGATCAGACCAAGGTTGTCAGCTAGCAGTTCAGTTTAACAGACCAAAGCCAGACTTTGCTAATATATAGATCCATATATGAAAGAGTTAATGGCCCCCAAAAAGACATTATAAAACTGTGAGTGTAGAGTTGTGACCCTGGAAAGACATAACAAATTAACAAATGAACAAAACTAAAAATAGAATAGAATAAAATAAAATAAAGATAAAATAAAATAAAATCTATTGTACTGGCATTTTTGAAGCTTAAGTCTTCTCTTATCAAGAACTGACCTTACAAAGATTTCAGATCACCTTCATCTACAATACTATGGCCTCAAGCAAAAAATACAAATAAAACAAGCCATAATTTAGGAACTTTGAGAAGGAGAACCTCTGACCTGAGCTGCGGACTTGGCATCCCTCAGACACACAATTATCTGAACGAGGTTGCTCTGCTAATCCATACTCTACTTTTAATGCAATGATATTTTGCAACATCTAAAGCACCAGGTTGCAACATATATATCTATCAAAAGCTGGACCCTGTTCTTGTTTGCAATACATATCAAAACCACAGACCTGTTCATACGTTGATTGCCACAAATCAGATTCCATATTTACATATATCTTGCTATTTTACATGCATTATCTGCCCATTATGCATTAGGATCCTATTCAGCTTCCAAACAATGCAATATGAAAGGATCTTACTGACACCCTGGCAGGGCTTTTTTCTTTATGCCCCATATGTCATACCCTTAAGGTTAGTAAAATATTTATCAGACATTTACGATAAGTGCACCTATAAGTGTAGGTCACTGGACAACGTGGATGGGGAACTTGCTCTCTAAAAGGGCATCAGTCTGATTCGTGTGTGTGTTTGAAAAACTGACCATGGGTTTTGCCTTAGACCTCCAAAAATTCAGAATTTTCTCATGCTGATAATATCTGTTGGGCTTCAATTATTTTAGATGGTCTGGCATATGCCTTCACTTGGGTTTTATTCTGCAGCCTTAAGTGGGGGTGGAAGTCTCAATTCTCCCTTCAGAATGTGATTAAAAATAATAATAATTAAAGGATCTACAACTCGACTATATTATGCAGCCCAGAGAGGTGCAATCCATGGGAGAAATAATGCAATCCATGTTTACTGAAGGTGAATTATTATTCCATCTCAGAAAGTGGGCTAATGTGAAAATCCTGTGTGTGCCTTGCTTTTTTATATGGCAGTGTGTCAATAAGGGAAAGCTCTATATTTCTTCTTGTAGTCTATGGAAAAGAAATTATGTAAATAAATAACCATTAGTGTTCAACACACTCCAGCCTTCCCCTTTGTAGTGGCGGCAATGTATTTCATGTTACATGTTCAGAAGAGTTTAGTGTTCAGAAAATATAGACATAATCAGCTGGCATCTAACTAGAAATCAAAAGTTCTGATTGCGCTGTAAATAGATGTATTTGATTTACGTTATCTGTCTCTGTCTGTTCCCGGAAACATATATTCATGGCGATGAAAAGGTAGATGTAGGAATTAATATTGCTAAAGTTTGGCAGTGGGGAGAAGGAGATGACGGCAAGGAGGAGGGTATGGGAGACAAGGGGAAAGGAGGCAAGGAAGTTTGGGGTTACTACACAGCTTTTGGACTATGTCCACAATTTTACAGGTTAAATACATGCTCTGTGGAGCCCAAATGTAAAAACCACAACAGGACAAATCCATGCCAGCTTTAGATTCTTAGTCCTTAGTGAAGGACTTTGGACAATATGTCTAAAAATGTCTTTTCTGTCAGTTAAAGTTTGTTTAAAAGTTGGATGACTTTGAGAAAGGCTTCTCATGAATTCCCCTCTGAATATACAATGAAAACAATTTTTGTGAAAAGTGGGAGTGTGTGGATGGGGGTGAGGGGTACTAGATTACACCTGACAGCAGTATTTCCATTTCCCATGGATGCCCCATGTGATCCTGCCCTGAAATAATGTTATTGTTCCCTTCCTTCATTCTCCACTCCACTGTGGGAAGGGACTTCTCCCTCAGAAATGTTAAGTTATTACATTTTTTTTTATTATATGTAAATTAAGAGCTCCTCTAAAGCCACGTACCCTTTTTCTAGCCAAGGTCAATTGTTTTGGAAGTAAGCGGGGAAGACTTGCAGGAACAGGGAGAGAAGAGAAAGAAGAAAAAGTAAAATACTCCCTTAACCAGGTCTCTATCAGGGGCAACTTCCTTCACAGGGCCTGTGGCATGTGGAAGGGCTGAGGCACAGCCAGACATTTTCCCAGATCTGCTTGGGAAGAATCTCTCCAGCTTGGGTCTGGGAGAAAAAAGGGTTGTCCTCGACTGTCCCTGTGTATTGATGAGCTCACCGAAATGAATGGGAAAGGAAAGTCTGGGAGTCTGCAGGCAGGCAGTGGAGTTAAATCACCCTGATAAATGCAGGCAGGTCTCTTTGTCACTCTTGAAAAACATGTTTCCATCAAGAAGACTTATTATGATAAAATACATTAAAATGTCGAGTTGGCTATTCAGTAAATCTTCCATTTGTTTTAAGATTTGCACATTATCCTTTGCAAAGAAATATTCCCTCCAACGCTGCAAGACTGCATTTGCACTGGAAATAAAAGGGGGCAGTCACAGTACATGTCTCCGACCACCCTGCATACAAATTAGATACCCTGTCTAAATAAATTATCTGATGTTCAAATCGATATTAATACTACATTTGCTGCATTACAATATAGTGCAAATTTAGGAGTCATTTTAATACAATGTAAATACTATCTTTCGTGCTTGAAAGGCAACAAATATTGATGGATTATAAACTGCTCAGTGTTAAACAAGGCCTTTGAACGATTTGCCATCTTTGTTCAGGAATGCTTTTAATTTTGCCTTGGCCTGGCTTTAAGTTACATTTATCAGAACTGTTTAGTTATTGCTAATTGGGAAAAGAGGGGAGAGGCTTGTACAAGAGAGGAGCAAGGGGATGGGGAGAGGGTGTATAAAAATGAAAAAGAAAAAAAAAAAAGAGAAACAAGTAGGAAAGGTGGCAATTAGCAACATCGTGGTGATAATTAGAATAATAATTTAAAAATTACACTGCCCAGGCTCTTATCTTGCCTTGTTTCCATTTCCTATATTTCCTTCACATAGTTCCTCTTTGATGTTTATAAATTCTCCCTTGCAGGTTACAATAATAGTATACGTATTATATTCTTATAAGCTATGACCAGAGCACTTCAAAGGCAATGCTAATGCAACTTTCCTGCTAGTTAATTCAAACCATCTATCACAGGGAAAAATTGTTAACATGCATGTTTCCACCGCCTACACTTAATTTGGTTTTGTTGTTTTTTTGGTTGTTTTTTTTTTTTTTTTTTTTTTTTTTTTTTTGAGGGACTGTGTGCAAAAGAGCCAGTGTTAGCGATGATGAGGGAGAGGCTGATCCCTGGACCGGACTGTACCCCCGTCAGATGCTATGCTTCCTCGGCCTCCAGTCCCTTTCCTTTAAAAATAATTCTATTTAATTTTTTTCCCTTATTTTCCCGCAGGTGCTGTGGTTTTTTTTTGGTTTTTTTTTGGTTTTTTTTTGTTGTTGTTGTTGTTTGTTTGTTTTGTTTCGTTTAGTTTTTTTCTTTTTTTTTTTCCCAGACGTCTCACATCCCCAACCCGTCCCCTCACCTGAGGTGAAGAGGACGATGGCTTTCAGACAGCTGTATTCAGCCGAATCGACGTGCAGCGCCTTCAGTTTCTCCACCTGTTCCTGGAAGATGCGGATGTGGTCCATGAAGGCGACAACGCGGTCGGCCGACATGGGGGAGGCGTGGAGGCCGGCGGCGGCCAGGAGCGGGGCCACATGGAGGGGCATGGAGCACTGGGCAGCATTGAGGACGAAGAGCTCGCTCCAGGTAAGCCGCAGCAAGGCCACCTGGTCGGTGATCTGCAGGTCGGGGAAGAAGGGAATATTGCGGGCCCACTCGACGGCGCTGAAGAGCAGACGGGCGGCCAGCTCGCAGATGTTCTCGATGCCCATGATGTTGTTGGGCTGCATGCACTGGCTGCCGTAGCGGGAGGTGGGGTAGGGCTCGGCCCGCAGCAGGAGGGAGATGTATCCCGAGAGATAGCAGTGCCCGTTCAGAGGGTCGCCGTTGGTGAGGGCGTACTGGCCGGGGTTGGGTTGGGTGGGCGGCATTCTTCCTCGCTGAACCGCTGACAAAAAGAAGGAGAGAAGGAGAGGAAATGTGCATCCAGGAGGCTCGCAAGCATCGCCCCGGCGGCGCTGCCAACCAGCCGGAGACAATGCCGGGCTTCTTCCCCTCCCCGCCGCCGCCTCGCTCCAGGCACACGCACAGGCACGGACAGACAGAGGCATGCGGAGCCGGGCAGCTGCTGCCGACCTGCACTGCGCCCCCCGCCCGGCCCCTGCATCGGCCCCGGCCCCGGCCCCGGCCCCGGCCCCGACCCCTGCTCAGGCAGCCTCAGCCCGGCGGCAGCCAAGCGCGTTCCACTCCCCCCACCCCCGACCACAATGCAGACAGGCTTCACAAAATAAACAGATTAAAAAGAAAGGGGGAAAAAAAAAGAAGCCAAGGCAAACAAGACAAATCCTCACACAACCCCCTCTTCCCCCCTCCCCTCTCGTAACAAAAGAAAGCCCCGCACGTAAAAAAAAAAAAAAAAAAAAAAAAAAAAAAAAAAAATTCCACTGGGTGGTGAGAAAGTAGAGTTAAAAATCACAGCCAACTGTAAAAAAGAGCCAAGCTCTGCCGTGAATCCCAGCCTATTGCCCTGATACCACTGAAATTTACAAGTAAACTGCTGTGTCGCTTTTTAGACTAAAACATTAAATAAAATAATTCATAAAACCAAATGCGTCCATATTCTTCAAAAATACCTCGACGTTACCCTTCAAGCTGGAACAGGTCGCAGCGTTCCAGCTCCCCACTGCTAACTTTATTACACAGAACCAGCTTTCCATAGAGCCCCCCCCCCTCCCCCGCCCAGCAAAGTTTTCCCTGCTAAAAGGAAGATAAAGGTTAAATATTATCAGGGGAAAGGGAGAAATAAAACAAAAATGTCCGAACTTACAATAGCCAAACATTCGTGGAAAAAAAAGGGGACGGTGTAATTAATATCTTTGGTGAGCTGTTGCCACTGCAAAAGCCTGCAGTCAGCGTTGCACAGTGAATGCACAAGCTTGCAACTGCAAAAACACTGGATTCATTAACCATCTCCACACAGAGCGTAAGCATGCCTCGAGTCCCGAAAGCTGACCAAAGTTGGTGGTTTTTTTTTTTTTTTTTTTTTTTTTTTTTTAATGTGTGCGTGTATTTTACTCCATCAGTGCCAGCGTTTGCAGCCGCTTGCCATGTAAACAAACGTAACTTCAGGGAAAGATACGGCTACTCAGGCTTATACCCTGCACACACAGACACACAACCGCACAATCGCACACGCTTGCTGGCACACACCCGCACATGCAATCACTCATGTTTCCGGCGTGCCACATTTTTCTCAACTTTCTCTTTTCTTCCTCAACGAGCCCTCCTCCCCACCCGGACCAGACTCTGTCCTGCTGCTCTCCAGCCTACCTGTCCCTCTTCAATCTACTTGCAAACTTGGCAGATATTTTTCATATAACTGTGTGCACATTTCTCACTTTTTTGTTTGTTTATTTTTTCTCCTCCTTCCTTTTTTTTTTTTTTTTTTGCTTGCCTGAACTCTCCCAGGTGCCTACGAACAGTCCCTGCAGCTACCAATGAAGCCGTCATATTTGTGAGCTCTTTCATATCTGGGGCAGCCTAATTCAATTCCTTCTTGTGGAATATAAAATATCAAACTGAAAAAATCAACTATATCTTTAACGACAGTCACAGAGTAAACTTTAAACCGAGAGAAATGTTTCGAGGAGAAAGGAGGACAGGAAATCTCCCTACACGAGAATGAGTCTGAACGCAAGAAAAACCACAGGCAACTTTGGAAAGGAGGAGAAAAAAACCCAGCAGAGCAGTTAGAAATGGTAGGGATCTCGCCGCCAGATGCAGGCTGCGGATGCTGCTTAAATGAGAAGAACCGGTAAAGAGGTTATAAATCAAGATTTGTATGAAGACTTTAAGGAGAGTAAGGAGAGGGTGGAGTTTGATGAAGAAATAAAATGAGCAGTGCACTGAAAAAAAAAAGACAGAAGTACAGAAACACGGTTCAGCCACAAACTTTCCTTTGAAAGCATGGAATGAAAACAAGGCCAAATCTCGCACAGAAGCACACTCCAAGGCACCGGGAAGCACCGGGAAACGGAGATAGAGTAGCACATTTCCTCCCTTTTTCTTTTTGTTTTTTTTTTTTTCTCTTTTCTCCCTTCCATCTTTTTCACACCCTTTCCTCTTTCTCTAATTACACGTCTTTCATCTTTCTTTCGGGAAAAATGAGCCTGAGACGTGAATCTACTGAGAAGTATTGCAGGTTTAAAAAGAAATGATGGGGTGGAAAGGGGGTGGGGAAGGGGTGAGAGGGAAGGAAGCTGAATGGAATCACATCTCTCGTAAGGGAGAAAGATGTATCTCCCCCCACCCTCCCTTCTCATGCCAACAATAGACAAAACCACATCTAAAACACGCACACGCACACATGCATACACGCGCGCGCAGGGGGAAATGGGGATAGAGGCTAAATGATAAATATTTAGCAAGCGATTGTAATAATAGTAGTAGTAGTAGTAGTAATAATAATAATAATAATAATAATAATAATAATAATAATAATAATAATAATAATAATAAATTCTCTGCACAATTATCGGGAAAGCGGCGAGTGTGGCAATGCCGGAGAAGGGGGTGGGGAAGAGCGGGAGGGAGGGCAGGAGGCACAAATCGAAAAGCAAAAGAAAACACCACCAACCACCATCGACAATAACAACAGAACCTGGTGCAAAGCTGCCAGATGGAGTGCAGGCAGAGGAAGAGATTGACGTGTGCATGGAAATATATAGAGAGTCCTGGATTGCTACGAAGAGCAGTAAATAAATAAATAAATAAATAAATACATATATACACACACACGTATATATGTGTGTGTTTATTTTAATATATTTATATTTAAATGTGTGTGTGTTTGCACGCCGTGCGTGTGCGCGCGTGTATATATATATATATTATATATATATATACGTATGCATATAGGTGCGCGTACGGACAGGCAGACACAGACAGACGGAGAGCCCTCGCACACGCACTCCTGCACAGCCACGGGGAGAGGGGAGCGATAGCATAGTAGGGAAGAAATATTCACCTTCCCGCCTCATGCCCACTTTGAGGCACTTCTTGAGGCGGCAGTACTGGCACTGGTTGCGGTGGTGCTGGTCGATGGGACAGTTCCTGTTGGCGCGGCATGTGTAAGTTAAGTTCCTGCGGACGCTCCTCTTGAAGAAACTTTTGCAGCCCTCGCAGGTGAACTGGCCGTAGTGCTTGCCGCTGGACTTGTCCCCGCACACCACACACTCGATGTGCTGCTGGCTCTGCCCCGAGCCCTGCTGGCCCGCTCCCTTGTCTCCGGCCGTGCCCGGCGTGGAAGGGGGTCCCGGCTGGCTGGGGGTCTGTGGGGTGTGTGGGGTGGCCGAACTCCCTTGCTGCTGGGGCTGCTGCTCCCGGGCCGGCTGCGTCGCGGCGGGGTTGGGGCCGCTCGGAGTGCCCCCGGCCACGTCTTCTTGCGGATCTCGCCAGCTGCTAACTACCATTGCCATATCTCGGGCCCAAAAAAGTGCTGGGGAGCGGCGCGTCTCGCTGCGGGCTGCCGGGGAATGAGGCGGGGGGCGGGGGAGTGGCGGCCGCCCGGGCGCCGGGGGCGAGCGGAGAGCGAGGGGACCCTTGCTGCCGCCTGCCTCCGCCTCGGCTGTCGTTGCCTCTGCCCTGCTGCTGCCGCCGCTGCTGCCGGCTGGAGCCGCTCCTGCCGTTTTCTTAATTTTATTTATTTTTCGCCGCCTTGAGCCCCCCTGCTCTCGCTCGCGCTCTTGCTAATTTTTTTTTTTTTAGAGAGGGGGAGGGGGCGACGGAGGATTTTCTCCCTCTCTCTTTCCCCCCCCCTTTCCTTTCCTTTTCCTTCCTTCCTTCCTTCCTTCCTTGCTTCCTTCCTTCCTTTTCCTTTCCTTTCCTTCCCTGCCCTTCCCAGCTCTCCCCTCTCTTTAAAATACCGCCGCCTGACCGCTTCCCCCCTCTGCTCCCTCTCTCCCCGGCTCTCACTGCCTGTCCTCGCCCTCCCCCCCCCCCCCCCCCGCCGCCACTTTAAGTTGCAAAATCAGAAACGGCAAACAAGGCTGTCGGGAGAGGCATTCAGGAGAGTAACACGCCGGACACGCACACGCAGGCAGACACGCGCGCGAAAGCCCGGCACACGGCTCCCCACTCGCGCACACACGCACGGGCACAGGCACACGCGGTCCGGGCGCTACGAGCGCGGAGGATGTGCAGGCATAGAGGAAGCCGCGGCGCCGCCGAGGAGGAGGAGGAGGAAAAGGAGGAGGAGGTGGAGGAGGAGGAGGGGAAGGAAGAGGAGGAGGAGGTCGCCGCTCGCCGCTCGCCGCCGCCGGGGCTCGGCCGCCGCCGCTCCCGCGGAGGCTGCTGTCGCCGCCGCTGTCGCTGCCGCCGGTGCCGGTGTGGGCTCTCGGGGAGGCGGGAGGTCGAGAGAGGAACCGCTCGCCGGCGATCAGAGTATGGAGGTGTCCGGGGGCCAGGTCCAGGGCAGGGCGCCGTCAGCCATTCAGGGCGGCGGAGCCGGGGAGCGCGGCGGAGGCGGGCGGGGAGCTGAGGCAGTTTGATCTCCTGTCGCGGCGGCGGGGAAGGAGGAGGAGGAGGAGGTTGCCGGTCGCTGCTCTTTCTCTCCCGAGCTGCTCTCTCTCGCTCTCTGTCTCTCTCGCTCGCTCGCGCTCTCTCTCGCCTTTTTTTTAAAAAAAAAAAAAAAAAAAAAAATCGCAGAAAAAAATCGGATGTGACTAAATTCGCAGAGGAGACGAATTCACGGCGAAGTGTAAAAATAGAGAACGGGAATAATAATGACACTTGCAGGAAAAAGAGAGATCCAAAGTAGGTCGGTAAATAAATCCTCTTCTTTTTCTCTTTCTTGCCTTTTCCGTCTTCTTCTCGTGTGAGAGCGCACGATACTGGTTGCGAGGGGAAAAAAAAAGAAGGAAATCGGTGGAAATCACCCCCAAAATATTCTTTTTTTTGTTTGTTTAGTTGCTTAAAAAAAGTATTTCCTGTAAAAACTCATCACCCAGAAGAGAAGCCCTCCCCCAAAATAAAAAAAAAATAGGCAAGAATGGTCGAAATAATAACGGTATTAAGATGTGAACGCGTTCTTTCTCTCTCTCTCCGGACTTTCCCCCTCCCCCCTGTTTCTCTCTCTCCTTTCCCCCTTTTTTCTTTCTTTCTTTCCGAGTTTTTGTTTTTTTTTTTTTTTTTCCAGTTTCACCTCTCTCCTCTTCTCCTGCAGGAATGAAGCGAAAGACACAAGGAGGAAGGGTGGAAAAAAGAAGAAAAGGAAGGAGAAGAGGGAGACGAAGGGGGGGGGCACACAACTAATAGAATATGCAAGGGAAGGGGGGGGAGAGAGGGGGAGAGAGGGAGAGAGAGAGAGAGAGAGACCCAAAAAATGAATGCGTTTAAACGGGAAGCCTAGCAGAGCAATGTTTCCGAAAGGGGGATCTGCGCGAATGTCTGTATATAGTGAACTTTGACACTACTATTGAAACTGACACGTTTCTATGGAGATCGCTGCCTTATATGGAGCTCGTGTCAAGGAGCCAAGAGAAGGGCTGCTGGCAACTGATAATCAAAGGCGACTGACTGGTCAGAGCCCTGAACTGGGGGGAGAGAAAATGGGAGGCTAAGGTTAGCCAAGCCTCCTTCACTCCATTGGTTACCCCCCCTCCAACTCCCCCCCCTTTCCCCGCGCTTTTCCCCCTCTCTTTTTCTTTCTTTCTTTCTTTTTTTTTTTTTTCTAATGTAAAAAAAAATTCTCCGCTACCTACTGACTGGGATGGGGAAGGGAGGGGAGAAGAGAGGGGGGAGGAAGGGAGGGAGGGGAAAAGGGAGGGAGAAAGGGTAGAGAGAGGGAGAGGAGATTCTTCTGACAAGCACAATTTACATTGAGATCCCCCTGTGCTGCTATTTACTTTGAGACCTGATTAGTATGGGTCGTCTACGGCCCTTCTACCCCCCACCTCATAACAATTATGTCCATTGCGATAGGCAGAAAGGTGCAATTAAAAGGACACGGTGTGGGCTCCCTGTGAAAAGTTGGTGTGGGGGTTTTGGTTTTTTTCCCTCTACAGATCTGAAATAGGGATTTGTCTCCCGCTTTCCCGTTGGAAAAGCCACTCCCGGGGTTTTAATGATGGAGAAGGAAACACTCCCGCTGCACGGAGGAGCAGGCACCTATATATGCGCACCCTTGCACACACACGCGCTAGAGTCCACACAAGTATTCAAATCCCCATATGTTCCCATCCCACTTCGGGCTATTTTTTGCAGCCTGTCCCTCGTCCCTCACCCCTCATTACTCACCTAACATGTCCACCCGCAGCCCCACAGGGCTCCGCGCTTCTCGCGGGGGTTTCATCCCTACCTTTTAATTTTACTTTGCGGGTGTGTGAGCAGTCAGAACCACCCCAAACGCCCTGCACGCAATGCCCTTCCCCTCGCTCCCCTCCTTCCGATCCCCTGGTCTCCCGAAGTGAGTTGCTCCAGGAGGGTAGGGGGGTGCGCGGGGGTTGCTGCGGTGTCGCTCCCCCTCCTTCCCCTCCACTCCCCTCCGCGGCCCGGAGCGGCCTCGGCCCCGGCGAGCAGGAATCGCTGGCTCCGGCTGCCATCTAGCGGGCACGGAGCCGTCGGCCCGGGGGAGCCCGGGAAGCGGGGGGGGTTCCGAGCCTGTCTCCGGCCTTCCACCCTACTCCCAATTTTTACCAAAAAAATGTATTTCCCTTTTTTATTTTAGATAGAAAACCGCACTGAGGAGAAGATCTTCTTCTTTTCAATTTCTGTCTCTCTCACAAGCCCGCCTTATCGGCAGCTTTCCTTTTGTCAGCGGTCTGAAATTTGCCTTGGGTTCAAAAGAGTGCATGTGAAGAAACAGACTGTAGAAGCTGAATACCTCCCCCCCGCAACAAAAATCCCATCAACACTAACACCCCAGGCCCCTCCACTCGACACCATACCTTTCTCTTAGCTCCCATTAAAGTTTATAATCAGATTAGAAGCTGAATGGAAAACCTGCAGAAGGAAAAGGAATGAAAAAGGTGACAGAAGTTTTATTGTTATTATTTACTTTTTTAAAGTGATGTTGCTTTAATTAAAAGTAAAGAGAGAGAAAAAAAAGTCCCTCAACTTTGATGTGTAGCTATCACGGTATTTTTTTTCTTTCCCTGTCAACTCTAAAATCTGAGGCTGGGAGCCGCCTGAAGAAAAGATTCCTTCATCATTTCATCAGATCAGAATAAACGCTTGATTTTGTCCCGAAATAATGAAGAGATTTTCAATGAGCCCCTTGGCCAAGCAGTCTCTGTTGTATATTGCATTGATAAAAAGGATGTTATTGACTATGCAACAGTAGGCTTCTTTCCTCTCCCTCGCTCTTTCCAAATAAAGTCTCCCTCCTGTTTCTTGGTCAGTGAAAAGGTGAAACGAATAAGATTAAATAGGACAAAAAAAGCAAGCTCCGTATGTATATCATCTAGATTTTACTCCCCAGACTGTGAAGAGACAGGGAGTAAAACAGGGAGAGCATGGCACGGAGGTGGGGGGGGGGGGGGGGGGGGCGAAGAGAGAGAGAGAGAGGGAGAGAGAGAGAGAGAGAGAGAGGGAGACACAGACACAGACACAGACAGAGGCAGAAAGCCTGCGAGAAGGTGGACGGACCCAGCAGCAGCAGCCCGCCTCCTCCCGGACCGGGCATCCTGCCGACGGCCCCGACTTCCCGGGCCAACCCAGGCAAGTCGCCGCTTCCTTCCTCGTGGTTTCGGGGCAGAGGGAGGGGAGCGAGGCCGCGACACTTGGCAGGGACCTTCCCCAATCCTGCCCCCCCGGGGCCACCTCCTCCCCTGGCGTCATTGTATTTGGGCATCCCGTTATTTGGGAGGAGTGAGAGGCGCTTAGTCTTCATTCCGTCCGAGATTTTTTCTCCCTCCTCCCTTCCGTTCCCCTTTCCCCCTGTGGAAACGTGTGGGAATTTCCACCGCTCACCTCCCCAGATAACGTGCTTGTCTCACAGAGGTGACCCACGCGGGTACGGCAGGCACCGACCTCATGTCCCAGGGCCAGCTGCAGCGGCAGGGCGCCGGGCTGGGGACGTGCAAACATTCCAACGTTCTTCTCTTTCACCTGCTTTGTTTGTTATTTGATCACCTAATGAAAAGATCGATGGCAGCTTGTTTATCTGGGTGATAGTGTCAACAGATTACAGGGGCAGTAATCAGATGTTTCCCAGCCAGGCTGGGCACAATTGTGATGCAGAGGGAGCCTAAACAGGCTCAGACTGCACTGATCTGGGTAGCGAGGATTGTGCGGTTGGGAGAAATTCTTTTCCATTGGTCTGTCTGGAAACACTTGGTGGTTTTCACTCGCTCCATGCTGGGGGAAAGCAGTTTTTCAAAGTGTAGTTTGTAGAAATAGCCGATGGCTGAAGGGCCAGTGA
Source organism: Sturnus vulgaris (assembly GCF_052056855.1). Taxonomy (NCBI): domain Eukaryota; kingdom Metazoa; phylum Chordata; class Aves; order Passeriformes; family Sturnidae; genus Sturnus; species Sturnus vulgaris. Next base: position 28,321,808 of record NC_142283.1, read on the forward strand.
AGTTTGCGAGAGTCCCGAGGAAAAACCCGTCTCCGACGTCCGAGAAGTAGCCTGTTGGGGAGGGGAGACGGGACTCTGGGCATCCATTAATAAAAGTCTCATGCCTGGGTTGATCAGATTAAAGCACAGTTCAGTCGACGAGAGGCATTTCTTCTCCTCGACAAATCACATGGACACTTTAAAACAGTCAGAACTCACATTTAATTGGGAAATGAGCTTTGATTCCTTTTTTAACCTCTATAGATCTTGAATGTATAAAAGAGACGGAGCTGGGAACTTGGAGACTTAATTTTCCCTCTGTTGCACTAGACGCGACTTTCCCCAGCCCAGGGTCCAGGATGAGATCTGAAGGTGGAAGAGTTTCGGGAGGCTTTAGGGGCTGGTTTTGGTTGGTTTTGTTTGTTTTTCCCCCCCCTCCTTTCTGTGTTTCTCTTCTCCATCTCCGTCTCCTCCCTCGCGTAACCCAATCCGGAACGGCACTGGCTCTTCTCTTGTGCCCTGAAGAAAGAAAAAGTTCCTCTGGAGATTAGTGACAACTTTTACAGGCTGTTTCTGGCAGGGAGGGAGGCGGGTTATAGTATGATATAAAACTCTGTTGATGGTATTATTATTTTGTGAGTGGCCAGGCTGCATGTAGTTGGGGAGCTCGGATACATAGCCTGTGTTTTCCTAAACAAATAAGTGCCCTTTTCACCTGCTAAGCTCCACAAAGTACTACATATATATACACACGCATAAAAAACCTACTCACAGACACGAGGACGTACAAACATGTATACACACATATATAGGCATACACCTAAGGAGTGGGTTAGACAGAAGACAGTATGTGAGTATGTGCACACTTACACAGGGTGCAATGAACAGCTTTGACCTGCAAAAAAACCCTGTCATTCTTGCTTTCAATTTTTAGTGTATGTAGTCTACCTCAGTTCTGACCTGTGGACACCTACAAGCTGTAATACCAATGTGGTACTGGGGTTTCCCCCAGTACCCTTTTCCCTCGGTTGGAGATTTTTGGGCAATGGCTTTCCTGGGTCGGGCCTGTTGCAAAGCAGATGTGAATGGCCACATCTGGACCCCCTCAGTCTTAACTCTGTGTCCCAGCCCTGCTGCTCTCCAGACCCCCCAGCCAGGCTGGGGGTGGCAGTGCTGTTCCAGACCTCCACAACTGGTGGTGCCCAGCCAGGCCTCATTTCCGATCAGCAATGCTAGGACCTTTCCTCACAGGCCTTTTTCTCCATTAGCCTTTTTTCTCTGTTTCTTTTTTCCTCCCTTTTCCTGCCTCCACCCTAGCCAGACCTGAAGGATAACTAAGTTTCTTGAGCACACACGGGGTGTGTGCAGGAGGTGGTGCTTCTGGAGGAGATGTGGTCACTCCGTGCCCTGAGCAGGTGGTCTCCGGTGAGTGCCATCACCCTGGAGAGATGTAAAGAAGTGGGGCTAACTTCTCCCGGCGGTCTGTGCTGATCCTTCTCTGCCTCCTGCAGCATCCACCCTCAGCTGTCCTGAAGGACGCACTCTGGGACGCTTAGTGCCGACCCTGGCCGCTTTCCAAAGAAAGCCCGATGCCAGGAGTTTGCCCACCCCATCTCAGATATTTTGCGTGGGTGTCTCTCTCCCGCCTCATGGTAAACCTGTCACAGTCACCCAAGCCCATTGCCTAGGACGTTTCAGTACATCCGACCTAAGGCCTTGGGAAACAAAGTCTTCCACCTTTCCCTGCTCGGTTCCCCCTCCGCCCGTCTCCGCACATGTCCCGGGCCACGCCATCATGCATAACCTGCCTTATTTATTATTAAAAAACTCCAAACAAAACCCCCATTCTTTGGAGCGTACCCTTTCCCCTCGTCTCCTCTGCGAAACATAATACTGGGATCACAGCCGACATCCCTGCGATTTCCAGAGCTGCTGCTCATCGTAGCGGGTCTCGTAACCCACGGGGTATTGTATGTCCCACCCTGTCGAGATGTGCCCGCTCTTCCTCGCCTTCCGCGTGTGTTTAACCCAGAGTCGCGACCGCCCTTCCCTTCCGCACACACCGCCTGCTTCCCTGGAATTATTTTAGACGGGATTGGCAAAAAAGCAGTGTGACAGCGGCCCTCGCAACTCCCCCCGCCACGCCTTCGAGAAGGCAATCTGCCGTTCCCGCAGCCTCCCCGGCAGCGGGTCCTTGCCGAGCCGGGGTTTGTAATTTGTTAGCACTCAAAAGCACTGGGCTCCAATGCCAACCAGAACGCAGGCGCTCGTCATCCCTATAGACAGAAACGCCCGAGCACCAGACAATCAGCCTTTTTTCCCCAATTAAAAAAAGAAAAAAAATTGACCTGTGCCTGGAAGTAAAAACCAAACCAAAAGCAAAACTGAAAAAACCAAACCCAATCAACAACCATACAACAAAACAACGGTGTCTGTGTGAGTACGGGAGAGAAGGCATTCAAAGTGAAGGCCATTTTTCTAACAGCACATAGAAGCATAGCAATTCCCAAGTAGAGCTTCAGGAACAGAAATTAATGACCTTTGGATGCAAATCAAACTTTCCTGTATAAGGAAAATCTGGGAATAATTTTCAACACACTCGTGAATCCAGAACCAAATATTTACATTCGGCACAAATAAAACTGCAGTGATCTGAGCACTGAAGCCAAGAGAAAAAAAAATTATGAAAGCTACTAGCATGACGCTTTGCACTGAACAGCTCTGGCTGTATTTTAAGCTTTTGGCTTCTGTTAGGGCCGAATTTGGTGGTTTTAAGACTCTGTATTGGGCTGCAGATTTTGATGAAGAGCTGACGTTTGGAAACGAGTTTGCAAGTCGTGAGATTGACCTGACAATGCCATCGACGGCAGTATGTAATAATTTCCTTAATAGTCACCTGTCAGAGATCCCATTTCTTTTACTGAGGGGATTAGTCCGTCAAGAGTAGATTTGAGCTGGACTTTCTGCAGACCAAAGACCGGCTCCAAGATGTTTGGGTATTAATGTCACCTTCTCCCCTTCATAGGAGATAAAACTGCACAAAAGTATGTTTGCTGGGAAAAACTCAGCAATGCTAGTGCAGTAGCGATATAATCATATTTATTCATCAGAAATTGATCTGAGTAATAAACCTTAGCATTTCCATTGAAACTGTCAGGAGCAAGATATGTTTATTACGGCGTATTCTGTCTGCGTGGGGAGGACGGGGGTGCGCTTTAGATAAACTTTAAACGAAACAGAATAAACACAGCAGATCGCTCCAGCCCAGTACAAAAGCTATAAATGTCTGCTACGTATTTTACCAAGCAAAGGCTTTTCTATTTTTTGTTTTTAATATAATTATTCACACGTTTCTAGGGTTAAGCCCAGACATATCCAACGGTGTCGCTAATAAGTTACACAAAATTGTCTGATCCTATCAAACGGGTCTAGAGTTATATGTTTTATTGTTAACCCCTTCCACCGAATCTTCTGAAGCTGAAAGGGAAAGGGAAAGGGCTTTTGTCCGAGTTGATCCTCGGCTATTCTGGGGCTCAGGTTGGTGTGAAAGGGACGAGGAGGTCGCTTAAAATCTCCTTTTATCTACTCCTATTTTCTCTCTGGATCAGCAGCTTTGAATAGACACCATCTAATCGCTCGTAATGGAAAATGAAAAGAAAAAACCTCACCACCCAACAAAAAACAACCGTGTGTGTGCCCTGGGAGCTGCGAAAATGCTTTTACGAGGGGCTGCCAGCCCGAAGGGGTGCGTGCCCTCGAGTGCGCCAGACAAGGACCAGCATGAGCAGCCCCCTGCAGCCGAAACCTGCTATGCGGGCACCCTGCTCCTCCGCGGAGACACAGGCGTGCCCTGTCTCTCCTCCCTTCCTCCCCGTGCCAGGGTTTTTCCTGCCTGGGGCCGGGTGGTCTGGGGGTGCGGAGCAACCAGCATCCCAGAGGCCCCTTCTCTGTGCCCGGGCGGTGAGGACCTTTTTTGAGTGGTGATGTTCGAAGTAGTAACACGGAGAGTCGAGCCGATATTGTTTTCTCCCTCACCCTCAGACTCCCGGATTTTCGTAATTTGCATTTACTGCGGATACCTGGACTGAGAGACAACCATGGTGGCTGGGAGTGGGTAACCCCAAAGAACAGCCGCTCTGTGGCAGGCAACTAACTCCGCACATCGGCCAGGCACCGACGGAGGTGTCCGCAGATTTCTGGGGATCATCTTGCCAAGACTGATGAATTTTTTTTGTTTGTTTGTTTGTTTGTTTGGGTTTTTTTTGTTTGTTTTTTTTTGTTTGTTTGGGTTTTTTTTTGTTTTTTTGTATGGGTAACGGTAAAACAACAACAAAAAAAGAAGTGGGCAAACAAACTTGAGGTCCTCTGTCAAATAGAAAAAGCTTTGTTCTAGAGACTCAATCCAGGACACTACCTCTTCCCTCCTAGCAGCTCAGAAATTGGCGTTTCTTCTCAGTCTGGGATGCTTTTGCTGTAAATTCCTTCATGTGATTACTTTGTTGCTAAGGCTACAAGTTCCCATCCCGACACACAAATCTTTTCCACTCCAGGAGCAGCTCAAGTCCTGGGCAGAAGTCACGACTTAAGAGACTTACTTCAAACTCCTTGGAGTGCCTCCCTGCTAAATACCTGCTTAAATCTGGAGGTTCAAATGAAGTCCTCCCCCCGCAATCGTGTGTCACCCCCCTCCTTCTCTCTCGAGGTACATTGTGCTGGGACTTCTGGTAAATAGATGATGAGAAGAAACACAGTCCAATAAGGATTAAATTAAGTAGAAGAAATCCAGGCAGTGTATATTTTGAAGCTCCGATGGGGCGTCAAACTGATGTTTAACACATTTTTTCCGCTCACTGTGCACAAGTCCTCAGTCCCCATCGCCTTGTTTAATTTTTTCACCCCCGAGGAGGCGGCAGTTGTGGGAGGTGGACAGAAAAAGGCTCCCTCGACCCACAGATATTTTCCTATCCTCAAATGCCGTGGGAAAAGGCAGGGAGACCACCGTGTCCCCAGGCACGCTTAAAGACACACACACACACCACACACACACACGCACACGCACACGCGCACGCACACTGGGTCCTCCAGCACAGAAGGACCGGCGAGGTAGAGTACTGCGTAGTCATCCAGGCTGTCCCTAAATGCAGAGCTCAAGTGGAAGTGGTGTTGTGGGTTTTTTTTGTTTTTTTTTTTTTTTTTTGGTTTTTTTTTTTTTTTTTGTTTGTTTTTTTTTTTTTGGTTAGTTTGGTTTTGTTTTTCTCTTAGCAGAATTACCTATCTCCTTCCTCCCCACTACTCTTGCCGCTCTCCTGGTTGCACCGATGGGGAGAAATACAGTTCTATCTCCCCGGCTCAGCAGAGTGGACACGTGTTTGTGCACGACTGAGCCCTCCAGCACCGCTGGGAGTGCCTCTCCTGGATGCAAAAGGAGGAAAAACCTCAACAAAACTCCCTCAACCTCCCTCCCCTATTCCCCCCCCTCCAACCCCCCAAAAGCCCCAGACATGCTCTTCTCCTGGAAAAGTTAAGCGTGACTTAGTAAACAGTTGTAAATGCAAATAGAAATTAAAAAAGAAACCTCAAACCAGGTAGTTTGGGTGTAATAGTTTAGCAGGACTAATTGCAGACAATGAAGCTGAAATGACTTCTCCAATTAGCTGCTGGTTGGAGTTTATTTGGAGGAACTGTCAGCTCCAGCGATGGATAATTGCTTTATTGCTCACAAAACTATCATCTATTTAGAACATATGTGCTAATTACTCTGGATGGGCGTCGGAAAAGAGACCATAAATCTATTAGCCCTTTTAAAAGTCTAAGGTACTCGTGAACGACCAAACTCCCTTCCTTGGAGCTTAAGGCAAGATTTTCGCCTGGATGGTCTTCCCAGAAAAATAAAATAAAATAAAATAAAATAAAATAAAATAAAATAAAATAAAATAAAATAAAATAAAATAAAATAAAACCAGCCATATATACATGTATATTTGCCAGCGTATATTTGCGACTTCACAGTGGGAGGGAAAAGGGCGGCCACCGTCAATAAAGGAAAGCATCTTTCTGTAGACCAAACTGGTGCAATAAATCACTGTCATAAAACCCGATTTTCCTCTTTAGCCTTGCACTATTTTTCTCTCCAAAAAGATTAGTTTAAAAATCTTTTAATTGGATTACTCTGGAAAATTAATCTCCTTTGGGCTCGCTAAGTTTGTGTACCAAATATCTGGAATTAATTCGATGCCACAAAACGCATCTGCGATGCCTTTTGTTCGAACTAGCTAAAAAAGGGACAGGTAGGGAAGGTGGCATTTTACCGTACGCCTTCATGTCCCCTCGCAGGTCTCTATGCATATTCATTGCTGTATGTGTCTCATTGTAACGCATAAAATTGCTGTTGTAAAGGACATAAACAGAAGTGTTTGCTGGACTGTGCTGTGGGTCAAGACATCAGTGGGGGTGAAGAGTTTAGGGGGAAAAACAGAAAAAGGAAAAAGCTTTGGCAGCCCAGGTAGGAGTCTCCCAGGCGTCGCGCACCGAGGGTCATGCCCGGGCCGAAGCGGTTTTCCGTCGCCACCCGCCCCTGGCCGCTCCGCGGGTGCGCGCTCTCTCGGCGCCGCTCGGAGCCGATCCGTCCTCCCGCCCCCGCCTCCTCTCCGTTTCCGCGGCTGGCCCCGGACCTGTGGCGCTTTTGGGGCCGTCTGAGGGGAACTCCCCATCCCGGGCACCCGCTATGATTCAGTGGGATCCCTTAGTTTTTTCAATTTGAGTGTGAGCAGCACCCTCGTGAGGTGTGGTTAATTGCGGGGGCGGTGGGAGGTTAGAGGCGTAATGACTTGTCAGGAGGGTGGTGGTGACTGTATAACACCGTCTTCTTTTCCCCCGCCTTTTACAAGTAGATGCTGTCTCGCTGCTAAAAGAGCAATAAACCAAGGCTCATTTATATATTTTTCCTTGTTTGTTTTCCCGGAAGTAAACGAACCTCCTGCTTGTTCCCCGTGGTTTACATGCAGATTGTGACACTACTCGGAGTCTTAGTGATCAAGGGACAGATAGCAGCTCCTCCCGGGTGGAGCAGGAGGCAGATATCGCTTGTGCGAGTGTCCGTGTGTGTGAGCTGAGATTCAGGCTGGGCAGGTGAGAGGCAGCACGGGGTGGGCACGAAGCAGGCTGGAGGATAAGGGTGAAGGTAGGTTTTGACCTCTTGAGCACTGGTCTAGCTCAATGTCCTATGAAATAATCTTTTTGCCCAGACCCAAATCCCAGCCACTCTTGCACGCTTGTCGCACTTCATAAGTTGTGTGCGGCATTTCCAAGTCAGGATTAAATTTTCAGTGTCAGCTGGTGGGGAACTGTGAACCGCCGAATGGGATTGTCTGCGTTTAATAATACGTGACAGAAACACGCGCGGAATCACGTGGAGGGAAAACACTCAGAGCAAGGTGAAGGTCCCATGCTACAAGCTGATGCTGGGCATATCACACGAGTTTAAGCCCCGAAATCCTGCAGAAAGGATTACATGCAGCCAAACAAGTTCCATCACTACTTGAGATCCTTGTGTGGATGTGCATAAGTAGATCGCTCATTCCAAACAGAGTTTATTTACTTACTAAAGAGCCCTGTGGTCTGCAGCGAATTAATTACTGCACCTCGAATCTCCGCTGACCTTGCACTTCCCTCGTGTTTCTTCCCACCGTAAAAGTTTTTCAGCCCCGCGCTGTAGTTAAACAGATTAATATATACGTCGACAGACGCTTTATCCGTAATCACATGATGTTAAATGAATCCTAAAGTCCCTTTTTGAGACAAACGAAGAATTCTCTCTCTTTCTCTCTCGTCTCCCTGTCCATCCGCCTGCACTGCGGATGTGCCCTGTGGAAAATGTTCACAGTTTGGAGGACTCTAACCGTGATTTTCCAGCTTTGAGCTCCCTCTGGAAGCGGTAAGAGCAATTACTCCATATTACTGTACATATTGCACTGCCATGGTGGATCGCAGGTGTTGCAGGCGCTATTTTTTGTGTCCCTTCCTCAGCCCGCGGACAGAGCCCAGAGGTTGCACCGAATCCCATACGCTTCCACGCACACCCTCAGAGCCTGGGGCTCCCTCCTTGCTGGGTGTGCACGGAGGTGGAGAGAGGTGATTTGGCATCCTCACCCACCCCCGCTTCTCGTCGCGCACCGGCCGCCCGCTGGCCTCTCCCGCCTGTACTCAGCAGGGAGATTCTTAGGAGATTCTTACTTTCTCCCACGGAGGGAATAGATAGCTCACTTGTGGACAGGCGTTTTTTACTGTTTAATGTCAGGAGTGCCGAACGCCTAATGCAAGGCAGAAGGCAAAGGGACCTTTAGCCCCATGCTGGGAGTGGAGGGGGAGTGAAGACAGTCACTACACCGAAGGATCCGAAGCAAAAACTAGGCAGAGACGACAGGCAAAACAACTCCTAACCAGGAAAACACCTAGAAACCCCGAGCTGTGCGCATTTTACCAGAAAGCGTTTTAATTTAGGCTGTAAAATGATTCTTTGGACACGATGTAAAGGGTGCATTTGTAATGAGCTACAAAAGTGAGGGGTGGAAGCAGGATGTTGTGCTATGCTGGAGCATCCTCGAATAGCATTAAACTGTGTCATGAATCAGTGTCATGATGACGTATGACACACCACAAGGGATCATGATGAGTGACTGGCATAATAGACATAGATAGTGGACCAAAGTCTCCTTGGCAATTCTTAGCCGTATGTCTTGGGGGGATAGTTTTACATTCATGATCCGTTTATTCGGAGCCAATACAGGGAGAGAGACACGTGAAGCACACGGATGAATCTGTCTAAGTATGATGAAGATGGGCTTAAATGGCACAAAGCGTTGCCTGGGGAATCTGAGGAGGTCGCAGGTTTAGAAGCAAAACACTTGGCAGAAACCCACCTGCTATTAGGCTCTACCTAATTAAGCAGGACGCCCCTAGCTTCTCCTGCTAGCCCAGGAAAGGGTTGGCTCACCCAGCTCATCTCTGCGCTCCTCCGTCACTCAGCTGCAGAGCCTCTTAGGAGCCACGCATCACCAGTACCGCGGCTGATAACCTCCTGTCCCATCGCAAACTGCGGGATGCCGCTCGTGTCCTTCTCGTCACGTGTGGGCTTTGCTGCGGGTTGCGAAGCGCTAGCAGGGGCAAATGGAGGAGTCTCCTCCCTTCAGGTCTGCTGAGCAGACCGAAAGCACACCTCTAATAAACGCGTAATCCGAGAAATGCACTCGATGTGCCCCTCACTACGAGCTGGAGAGCCCGAGTTGCTGGAGCTGCGGGTTTTCTTTTGTTTCCCATCTTCCCGAGCTACCAGGGGGAAATGTCTTTACATATTTCCTTCCCCTCTCCCCCAAACTTAAGTCCCCTGTTGGCGGCGTCTCCAGAAGGGCAAGTGGGCCCCAGTGATCCTTTGAAGGGGATCAGCACTCCGAAATCCACCTCGGCTGGTTGGGAATGCTTGCCATCCCAGCGGAGTTCACTGACAGGCTTCTTCCCGGGAGACTAGGTTCGCGAGACTCCCTCTTCCCATAGACCCTCCAGGGGCATTGATAACCTCTAGAAACCTCCATAGGAGGCATTTCAATGAGCAGAATGAATGACATATGATCGGAAAGTAAGAGTACAAGAGGGGAACCGTCTTCAGCCTGAACCGCCTACCCAGCCCCCCCCCGCCCCCCCAACCTCAAACAACAACAACAACAACAACAACCACCAACCCCACAAACAAACAAACAAACAAACAAACAAACAAACAAACTCCCCCCCAAACCAACAAAAATAAAACAACCCCCCAAAACCCCTGATGGTCCAGATGCTAAGAATTTCAGTAAATGTGTGAGTATCTAATGAAGGGAATAGCGACATTGTTAACCGAAAGCATCTAGTTAACAAGGACTTCATTTGATTTGGAGGTTGAAAAAACCTTTTAAATCAGTCCAGATTAGCTGGCCTAAAGGCAGCCAATTTTTGAATATGAAGGTAGTAGAGTCTCCCTTCTTTCAAAATGTCATCTGAAAGGTAATAGTATAGGTGAAGTAATGTAGTTACACTGTGCAAACTTTTGTACACCCTATCTTGTCAATTTAATTCGGTGCTTCTTCACTTTATTAGGAACAGACTGACTCCATCAACGGCGATCTCCATGTTTAGACGCATGACTGCTTGAAGCAATTATGTTCCCCAATTTGCATATTTCTCCCGACCCCAGCAGCATTACTGGATCCTTACATTATCAACCTTTTTAAATTAGCGGAAAGTCGGAATAAAGTATGACTCCTCAGTATGTAGGGTGGCGAAGCAGACATGGAAGCGGGCTGTCAAAATTACCTTTCTGCCCTTAGGACGGGAGGAGTGAAAAATTAAAATAAAGAAGCGAGCCTCCTGAGAGCGCCCCGGTGGCCGGGTTTCGTCAGTTTAACAATTTCACGAGTTTCCCACTGATTTCCGGGAACTCCCGCGTTTCCGAACTCCTACCCTCCCCCCACAGCCTTCGGGGCGTCGCCCTGAGGGATGGGTGATGCTCCCCGTTCTTCAAGGTTCATTCACACAGGTAAAGAAAAACAGTCAGCGAGGGCGCGGCAGCCGGACAGCGCAGGCACCGCCGCCACGCCACGTGTGGTTTTGTTTTTGTTTTACTCGGGGGGCGCCCGTGACCGGGACCGGGTGTCGCTCCCAGCAAGCCCCCTCCCTCGAAGGGGAGGGTATAATTTGGATACCACCAAGTGATTTTTAAGCACCGGTCGATGGTATCAAATCCGTGCTGTTTGCTCCGCGTGGGTTTCCCTAAAAGGGGACTCGTAAAGGTGTGCAAGGACGGAGGGGGAGAGTGGATCTAATTCTACCCAACCTCTCTACTTTCACAAACGGTGACAATTGACGACGTGGATAGTGGGCTACTCCTTGCCCTCAGCCTCCCCTCTGACCCTGTCCCACATGCATCCCATAGAACTGAAGGGTAAGGATCAGTGCACCTCGTGCCTGAGGGGCCCGATCCTGCAAAGCCTGGAGGACTTTCAGGGACTCTCCCCTTCAAAAGTCAGTTTCTCAGCCACTTGCGCATCATGGGTAAAAAGAACCATTTCCTAGAAGTCCACGGAGGGGATCAGGGGAGCTAGTGCTCAGCAGGTAGAGCCATCCACCCAGAGCTTTGCAGCACTATGAAGAAAAATCTCTATAAAACTAAACAGGCAATCAGCTGAAATCTATTCTCTTTAAATAAACTGATTCTTTAGTATTTTCCCAGTATTGTTGTAAGTTGTTGTCTGTGATGTCCCCCAGGGCTCTTTCCTCTCCTCTCTGATTTAGTGTATAAAAGCACCTCTGAGTGATGGATTACTGTGTCATTGCAGCCTGCGAAGGATTAATTTGTTTCATTGATTTCTCTTTAGACAGATTGCCAGAATTCTCTGCTTCCCACCTTTTTCCAGGACTTCCAGCAGTAATAGACAGTAACAGCCTAAGACAAATCAGCCCATTCTTGTAAAAATAGAAACACAAAATCCTGAAGTCCCAGGGAAGCTGTAAAGAAGTTTTTTCCTTATGCTGTAGACCCATTAATTCTTAAAGTGAGCCATCTTCTCTCCTTTCACCACTTCCCTTTTATAAAAAAGGTTACCATGTCCTGGTGGGAGTTATTTAGTCTCAAGAGCAATTTCAAGAAGTAGTTGGATGTGAGCAGTGGGCATTTGATGGTTACAGAGAGATTTTTTTGTTCATGCTAAACAACAAGGGTAGGAATTACAGGAGGATTGCATAAACTTCAAGACTCATTCTTTCTTAAAACCACCAGACTACCTACAGCTAATCAATTTTCTATCAATTTACCTATCTGGGGTATTGAGATAAAATGTAGTTTATGTCAGGTCCTAGAGTTGCTGGTCTGATGTGCATGAGGGTGGATGGGACTAGGATCTCCCAGATAAATTCATCTGCAGGTTTTCCGGATAATCTGATAAAAAGTAAGGCCTTGAAGTGCTGGGCTGTGGTTTAAAAAGGGAGCTGAGCACTCCCTCTAAAGCGGATTCTGGAACCATGAGGGGAGATAATGAGATCTGCTGCTGCTACTCTGATCAAACATTAGTCTTTTTAGACCTGCTTTTCTGCAGCAAAGACAGGACAGCTGTGCTCTTCTGTTTGTTTCCACAATGCAGCACTAAATACTGTATTGATTTAGTCTTCACAAGTCAAACTTTAGGTGTACCTAGTACTATGCATAGACTACTGTCTTTACAGCTTGGGCTTGTGGAAAGCTGTGTCATGCAAAACTAGTACTTCTAGATATCGTGAAGAGCAGAGAAATGTTTATTTTACCTCTATATTTGCCTTGTGATGAGTTTAGCTCAATAGCTATTTTCAAAGGGACAGTAAATTTATTGTACTGGATAGTACAGATCCACTGGATAGCAAACCTAGGAAATTTGAAGTTACAGCACTACTATTTTTTCCCCGTGGTCTCTTGGTGGATGTTAGCCTACTACTTTATTTTTAAAATTTTCTGTAATTTCAGGTGTAATCCAAATACCAGTACTAGGGTCACAGCATGATTTCCTTGTTATCCCACAAGAAAATACGCCTTGCCCTGCCTGAGTAATGTTCTTGTGTTTTCTTGCACAAGATCCCTCTGTGATCTGTCAAGTCTAACTTTCCCTTCTCTACCTGACAGGTTTTGAAGGAACTTTAAAAGTAGTCATAAGGAGTGCATTCTTGTTTTCATTCCTGGGAATCCCTTGAAATCCCTATTTTGTCTGGGGAAACCCTGCAACGTGGGTTAGCCTGCAGAAGGACAGGGGAACTGCCTCCACCTATGGCAGCCTGGAAAATGCTGTTATCCTGGGGAACACTGCAAACTTTCCTTCAAAAGCTTCTGCAGTGTAACAGGGACCCCCACATTTCTGGCTTAATACAGATCTCTCTGCCTGGCATACCCACTCCTGATAGTTTTTCACTGTCAAGTTACTTTGAAAATAAAGGCACAAAATGCAACAGTTCACATTTTTCCTGCTTGGATAGTCAAGCCCCAGGGAAGCTTGGCTCTCAGGGCAGAGTTTGTCTTGCTTGGAAGCAAACGCTCTCATCTGTGCTGCCCCTTCCTCCTTGCCAACCCTTTTCAGCTTACACAGGAGAATCCTTCTGCTCCTTTGCTAGGCAATAAGGAAAGTTACGCTCTTGATTAATAATCATAACAATATTATTGGCTTGGAAAGTCTGAGTTAGGAGCAAAGACAGATTTCCATCCTTATCCCTCCAGTTTGCAATAAAACAGGCAGAATCCATTACAGACCAAATTTAAAGCCTTTAAGTGAAGCTCACATCCTTTCATCCCTTCAGGACTGGAAAGAAACAGGGTCTGTTAGATTAGCAAACATTAACCTCTCGCATAGTTCTGAATGTAGTATTAATGCCTACTGAAGGGACAGCTGTATGACCCTCACACACACTAACTATACATTAGGGGTGTCACTCTATTGATTGGGAGAAGTTTGTGTGAAGAAGCACTCCTCACCAAGGAGAAAAACAGACTAGAGTGGGAAAAAGCCATTTGTACTCTGCTAAAATGCACTTTTAAAAATTTCAGTTCCCATTTCTGGCATCCACAGTGTAGATGAGCTGAAGTCTGCATGCTTCACGCTGTAGTTCTGGTGCATACAGATCACACACACAGTTTTCAGCTGTGACCCTGGGAGTGGCTTATCTTTGGACAAACCAGACCTATGCCAATGCTTTATTTACATCTAAGTAGAGTTTTTCTTGGACTCTGCTCACATGGGGTTTTGTGTCGTCGTGGGATTCTGACTGGCTGTACTTTAGCATATCTATTCCTATGTAGCTAATTTGGAAGAGACTGGTCTCCAAGACTTTTCTCCCTCACCCCGTAAACTAACAAATATAAGTACTGATGAATAATATGTTTGTCAAACTTTCTTTCCATTAAAGTATGAAATCTTCATCCTACGAAAACACAAGCTGATTGTTTCCTAGGGTTTGCTGGATTAGACACAAACACTGGATTTGATTTTGGTCACACACAGTTTTTGTGCTAGTCTAGCTCTTCTTATAACATTGAATTCCACAGAAGTACCTATAATTTCAGTGCATTTCTGAAAACGGACGTTTTAAGGGCCCATCAAAACACTTTGTGAGAGCAATCCTGAAATCTCATCTGTCACTTAAAATCTGATTTATAAGGGACTCATAACAAAGGTGAAACTAGATGTTTTAAAATCAAATCTTTCAGTCAAAATAGTTTTTGACTGCATTAAGTGTGCGGGCTGACAAGCTGTAAGGATATTGGACTTGCTTTTAGCAGTTCTGGAAGATGCAAATGCTGTCTTTGGTCAGCCTGAATCATCAGGTATAAGGAAAGAAGGAAAGACAAACCTGCAAGGAAGAGAAACAAAGATGTCTCATCTGAGGGATACAATGTGAATTTGTGCCTTGCTAAGACAGGTCTATGTATTATGTAGAAGGCTAGACCCTGGGCCCAAGTTCTGGAAAATATAAAAGAGATCCTGACTGAAAAGGTAAACATTTAGTCGGAGCTCTGATACAGTTTCTCCCCCCACTTTTACATTTTTTCCCCTGTAGCAGCAGCAGGGAGTAAGTTTTTTTGCCCCCTGAATTATTTGAAGCCATGCATTTGTAGCTGTATGTGTAGGCAGGCAGGGAAGTGCTGGACACATGAAAGCAGGAAGTTAGATGCTAGAGGGCATCAGTCCTGTTGCTCTCAGCTCACCTCTAAGTCGTTTAGCTCAAATAGCAGGTGAATGTAAGAAAAAAATACCATGGTGTAGCAAGGTACCCAAAAACTGGACACCATTATTTCTCTGGAAACATGTTCTACCAGCAAGTAATTGGATTTTTTCCTCCATCAAATTTGTTTGGTTTTAATTAATCTAGAAATTTGAAGTTGCTTAATGTATGAAAAGGCATACAAGTGGTTAACACTCATGCACTTCTCAACAGTAATTGGAAGGGAACTAGATCTCTTGCCTACCCATTTACCTCTGCTATTGTGAAGCTTTAAGCCAGCACTAGTAAAATTCACCTCTCTGCGTTATGTGTTGCGATATTGCAGATCAAAGTTTTTCAGTTTGCAGAACCATGGAAAGAATACCATAATTTAATCTGTTTGGTTAGAACTCAGCATTCAATTAATAACAAATTTCTGCTTTTCCACAAAAAGTGTGAATTAAACTCTGAATGAATGAGTAAGAATTTATTGCTTCATATTTTACAGCCATTGCTGTATTGATAGCTTATTTTTTTCCAAGTGAGTAAAAAGTATGTGGCTTACCACAATAGTGTCTCATTACTAAGATCACAGGCAATGTATTGAAAATAGTGGGATGCTAGATAGTTCCAGTGCTTTACGTAGCTATTAAAATTAGATGTACCAGAACTTCTTTCAGTTTACACCATGTTAAAGGAAGTTAAGGAAATTCAGTTTTGAGTCTAATCAGTTTTTCAGCTTTGCTGTATTCTAATATATCAAGAAGACCATGGATAGTAAACCATATTTGTGTACTGGTAGAGATCATGGCTCTAGAAAGGAAGTGTGGTTGTCTCATTCCAAAATCCACTGATTTTTAATATGACAACCATGAGCTCTTGACTTGAAAATGATCCCCATCAGATGATTTTTTGAAGAGCTCAACATGAACTTTCTTGACTTACTGCTATGGGACTCCTTCAGCTAGAAACATTGACAGTGACATTAGTTGGAAAAAATGCATCCACACTACACAAACAATATATTTTGATCTTGTACACTCAATTGTCTGTGGATTTAAAATAATTTTTGAAATAATTTTAGCAGTCAAAAAGGCGTTAAAATTAGCTATAATACTTCTCTATCAAAACTGTTTTATCTTCTGAATCATGTTCTCCTCTAACACTTGAATAGTAAAGACAAAATTATCCCAGATTTATAGTGCTTTTGTAAGTTTTCTCAGTTTTTCTAACTGAGGCAAAATTATCTTGTCAATGTTGCAATTTTGGTTTTCAAATTTCTTCATCCACTGTCACAATGGCACCCTGTCTGGTGTGTGAGCATTTCCTCAGAGTTCTGTTAAGAATGTTTTCACTGGAAAATAAAAAATGTCCCAGAACATGAGTTTTGCTCATGGTCACACTTCAGTTGTAGTTCACATTCGATTTGATATTGCCTCTTAGAAATCACAACAGCTTTAGTGAAAATTTAAAATGCATGCAGTGATACCTTACAATCATTATAAAATAGCACGGGAAGGCCTACAACAGTAGGAACAACACCCTGGCTATAATACAGTTTAGCTGATTACATCCTGTTTTTCTAGATTCAAGTTTATTTGTAAGCTTGATCCAAAGCTTCCAGAAATAACTATTTTCCCATTACCACTCTTTGGATTTGGACAGGTTGTATTTCACTGCTAGGTGAAGCCATCTCCATGTTCTGTTTTTTTTTTTTTTTTTTTTTTTTTTAATTTAATTGTATTATTTTATTTTATTTTTATTTTATTTTATTGTTTTTTTGTTTGCTTGTTTACTTGTTTTTTAAATAAGAAATGACCTTTGAGTTTATAGGGACGTGTAAGCCTCTCATCTGGATGATCAACCAGATCCTTAAAATCCTTCTGGCTTTAAATTCCTTAAAATCCTTCTGGCTAAAATAACATCAAAATATATTATAAATTTAATTGTATCACCTAACAGTTCATTCTTTGTCACACAGACCCTCACCATGAAAAAAAAAACATCAGTACAAATTATAAATGACAAGAAACAATTTTATGTCAATGGACTTGCTTTGTAGGTGGGGGAAGATGCCAAGAATAAAGCATCTCACAGCATGGGTACACTAATCAGTTAAAAATTGCCTGTATCAGTTGTCAGGATATTGAAAACTTATATCTAGAAATATGTGAGATAGCAATGAAAAGTACAACAAACAACGAGTTAAAATTTCAATATAAGAAATTGCAATTAAAGGACTTCCTAAGTAATGCTAGCTGCATGGCTCAGAAATTTTGCTTTGCAGCAAAAGACTGGAAAAGGAACTAAATATTAAAAATCTGCACTTCTGAATATGATTAACACATATTAAACTACATCTTCAGCGCAGTTTCATATTTAAGGTGGTTGTGTCTTGTTTCCATCTCTGTTTACAACCATCTATCTGATTCTGCTGGACTATGGTAAAAATACAGATTTGGATGTCATTCTTTATTAAATAACCATACAATGTAAAGATGCTTCTCAGCTACAGAAAGAGGGTAAAGCAGTTTTTCTTTAACAAATGCCACACTATATGAATTATGTAATTTCCATGGTTATAAAACAACTTGAGAAATTGTACTGTAACAATATGATATATGCTAGGATTGATTACTCCAAAAATCTTTTCAAGAGGAAAAATTGTGGGGAGGATGAGGAAGGGAAAAGCTTTCTTTTCTGTTCAAGCTTCACTTCCTAAAGATTTAGCTTCTGTGGAGAAAAACCTCACATTCAGCTGTTAAATTGAGTGGTCACTCAATTTGTATATTCATTATATGCATTAAATAGTCAAGTATATTCTCTTCAGTATATACGAATAGTTTAATTTATTCTGCTGAAAGAGAGATAACTATCAGAAATAGCAATAGAAGTCACATAATGAGATAAGAATACTAGAAAATCTGAGGATTTTAGTGCAGTCCATTATTCATCCAATTCCTGGAAGCCCTTATGATTACAAATCACTTGATTGACTAACTAGACATTCTCAAAGTGAATTATGAATCAGGTTCATTTTTCCTGGTTGAGAGTTGGTACATGTTGTAACTCTTCCACTTTGTGATATATCAAGCTCTTGTAACAGTAATAAGAGATATAATCAACTCTTTATTTCAGGACAAATAAATTGGCTTTTTAAAAATAAAATGTGGTTGCTAATATTTTAAGTGTGCAATGTAGTTTCTTCCTGCTATTCTCAGAGTGCAATCTGCTGTGATGACACAGCTTTTGAATATTTGACTTTGCTGAAATTCTTTTAGGAGCCTCACTCTCTCAGTCCAGGCATACTGTTCTCAGTAGAAATTTGGTGTTGGGTCTAAGAGCAGTGAGTGGTCCCCTTACTTGTTGAAAACAAGCCTCAGACACTGAAAACCTGGGCCACAATTTGCCCTTTTGTGGTTGGCTCTGATCTCAGCTTGGGAATACTGAACAGTTTTAAAGCCGTTTAAGTTTACTTTGAAACACAAAAAAAGAAAAAAAGAGAAGAATCTCTTCTAAAGTGTGCTTGACCCTCAAGTCCTCTTTCATGAAAAAGTCCCTCAGGCTTTTGTGGAAATTATGCAGAGGGAATGACTAGCAGGCTAGGGTAAGAATCACCTGTAGAACAAATGCACAATCAGATCACAAATCCCCCTGGAACAGGTTTAGTGAGAGGTGCATTTCACCTTGAAATGACTACAGGGAAAACAAAATTTTAAAAAAGACTGCTCAAAATCTGTGTGAGTGAATGTCCAAGCAGAAAATCACTTTGAAGACCATTTGTGGCTTGCATCTTCATGGCAGATATAGCCCATAGTGCTGGTTTGGCTTTCTGGGGTGTATTGGTCTCTGGGTGCTTATGTTCCAGTCAGCAGAGTCAGCTCCCAAGTGTGTTGATCGGGGCTGGAGTACCTGATATAGTGTTGGGGCTGAGGGACAGGGTACACCACTTCCTCTGGATGTGTGCTGAAACAACACATCTTCCCACATGGGGCTCTGTGCAACACCACCATCAGTTTTGTGAGGAGGAGAGGATTTTTCTGCTGCTTAGGGAGGTTAGCCTAATGCTTCTGGGCTTATTTTAGTTCTAGTAAAGGGACAGGCTGATATTTGGTGGGTTGACATTATTTAGAGAACAATTTTAATGACTTCAATCCCCTCCATTTCCCTTTTGAAACACAAAAGCACATCTCTAAAGCAAGACCTTTCGGGAGAAAAGATGTATTACCACTTTTTGGTTTTGGAAGGCTTTAATGGAGGGTCATTCATTTTAGAAACAATGGTTACAGACTTCAGATTTCTTCTTTATTCATCTTTCTATCTAATTTCTGGTCTTCTAATAACCGTAATTAAATGCTGAGTAGTTTAGAATATTATTAAATAGCTTTCATAGGATTTAAAAAAATTCTGATTACATCACAAGTACAGATTATTAAATATTCATTCATTTTAAAATTATGATTAAAAGGATAATACCAAAAAAGATGTTTGCAACAATTTTAACTAAGCTATGTTAATTGAGTTAGGGGATAAGAAATGAGATTTAAAGGGTGAGAAACTACTGAAATCAAAGCCTGCATAGTTTTAAAATCAAGTGGATTAAGAGAATGGTTAGAATGGCAGAATGGAGGAGGTGGAGGGTCAAAATCTGAATGAATGGTTTGACTAGAAAATTCACGTACTTTTAGGCCATGTATATTGTCTTTCACAGAAGTGGTTTGCAACGGCACCTGCTATCTTGTGGGTAAACATGAAAGGTAAAAATTGCCTGCTAGCTACCAACAGGATACATGTTGCTAATTGTCAGGCAAAGGTACGCAGCAAGAATGGACACAGAAAAGTCTGCTCAATAGTTGCCACACCTGGCAGCTCTGTATCCTCTAATGTGCATAAGCACAGCAGATCAACCTCCAGTATGCCTGGGTCACACTGATTGGGATTACTGTCTGAAGTGGTGCATGGAATGGTGACGGTTTTGTTGCGTTTTGTTTAATATCTCAGGTGTGGGCCACTGTTCTGATCTGACATTTGTTTGTAAATACCATTTGTCAGCATAGCATGAATTTTTGCTAGGCTGTTTTACTTATTGCTCTGAAATACTGGTTGGGAGTTAAATGCCACTTTTCTGGTCACCGTTTTCTTCTTGGCGGCCTTCTCCCAGATCTTCGCCATTCGCAGGGCTTTACATGGCATGTTCCCATCTCACTATTCGTAGCAAGATCATAGTTCCAACCTATCTGGAAAACAGGCAAGATTTTTTTACTCGTGTTCCTTAAACATTAACGAGAGTAAATGAGTAACCAGAGACATGTACAAGCTGGAGGAACTTCTGGAAACATCTGTACTTATGAAAATTGCAGCACCCTTTGCAGTTTCCTTCTGGGGATGTGAGAGGAAACCAATACTTGCAAAACAGACTGGGGAGAAGCACCACGGGAAAACAAATGAAAACAGGGTGCAGAACTTAAGCTACCAGTAAGGGATGATGGAGGTGCTCTGCCTTTGTTTAAAAGATTGATACAGGCAGCCTGTTAAGGACGGGCTAACTCACATGACAAATATCAGGTTGGCTATCACACATATATTGCTTGCACATGGATTCCTTACACTCGGCAGGTGTTGCCTCTTTCTTTGGAATGTTTGCCGGTTTCAGAAATTTTGTACTGATTCAGGGCATAAAGAGAAATCTAAAACATCATACATCCCAATGAAGCTGGGGAAAGGCTGCCTGCAAAAAAGCAGCTCTTGAGCCCCAAAGAGAAAAGCATAAAATGAATCTGAATTTGTTTTGAACCAAGAATAATAAAATACTGTAATTAATGATGGAGACATTAGTATTGCAGGCTTAGTTATGTAGATTTAATATGTACCTCTTTCTTTCAACCTTAAGAGCTTTAATTATTTTTACAAACAAACAAACAAACTTAATGCATCCTTGAACACTACTAATAAAAAAATCAAGTCATCATTGATATTTGAAAACAGAAATCAAAAAGAACATATGGCATTCATACCAACTACATACCAAGCAGAATGCTAATAACATTAACCTTTACTCTATCAGATATTTTCGAGAAATACCACTATACTTTTTGCAACGGCTCATATCTGTCATTTAACTGACATGTGAACTTTTCTAAGTTTGCCAAATCACTGAGGCCTGAATACCATTCAGCAATGTTAATTTTGTTTTCCTATTCCAGCTTTTACACAATTATTCTCATGACAATCATTCTAGCCTTGAGTATAAATAATACTTCAAGTGGTTTGTTGATATCCAAAAAATGATGTGTATCTACATTAAGAGATTCTGGAATCTAATGGGAAAACCATGCATATTATTAAGCTGAAATGCCTATTTTTTTCCTCCCAGATGGGAAGTAGTACAGGGTAGTGCTATGGCATATGCATTAATTTTATTCCTTCCACAAATTTTAGCACATATTATTTTTGCAGATTTTGAATCTTTGCCTCCTACCCAGTGTACAGGAGAGTTGAAAAGGAATTTGCTGCAGAGATCTCAGTCTTATTAAGGACCTTGGGTAACTCTTAGATGAGCTGAGGAAGAAGAGGATGGGAACAGTTCTGCTTTGGAGAAGAGTAAGAGAAAAAATGAGTTTGGTAGGAGGAAATCCTGAGGAGGATTAACAGGAGCAAAAAGAGAGATATAAAATGTACAATTTTCCTGTCTCCCATATTTCAGTTCTACAGACTGGTATCCTGGATCTGAAGGTCCTAGCAATAAATAAAGAGCACATTTAAAATGAAGTGGATTGCAATAAAAGAATAATGAAAAACATAAATCCCAATATCTGTTCATCAGTGTTGTTACCCAATTAAAACTTAGTCTGTAACAGATTTCTTCCTAAATCTATGGATTTCTTGCACATTATTTTCCACAGTTTTATCTCATATTACATGCTTTTCCAAATCCCAGGCATTTTCTTAATTCTTCTTTCTTTTCAGTCCAATGAGGCTTTTCGTTTCCTCAGAAAAAAAGTGGAAGTAGCACACTGTATTACAAGCTGAATGTTTGTGTGGGAATGAGCTGTGTGGGAGCATTTTGCACAGTACTTTATACATACTTAAAAGAATAAGTTTAAAATTGTGATTGTTGATGTTTGCACATGTGCAAGCATAGCGTGGCATCATCTCTAAAGACTGATGGTCTGAGGAGCGGTAGGACAGAATAAAATGCGGGTTGAATTATTTGATCAGTGTTTTTTCTCTTTACTGCTTTACTCTCTGGGGTCCTGCAAGTTGGTCTTTGTGTCTGTACTTCACAACCTGTGCCTATCACTTACAGGAAGTTTTAAGCTACCATCAGTTAATGGCTGCACAATCTAGAGTGGGTGTTAAGTCTTGAGGGAAGCCCTGGGTAAACCAGCTCAGAGGAATGGTGTGGGTTCAAAATGGAATTGTCCTTTCGCTCTGGCTCAGCCAAAGGCTGCAATAAGGCATCTACTGTATTTAGGTAAAAGTGAAGTTATTCCTCTAATTCCGTAGAGGAAAATGCATCTCTACAGGTGAGCGTGGGGATGGAGAAAAGGCGTATTTTGTGTTCCACAACCCACCACCCAAAGCATCTCCTGGGAGAAGCCCAACCAGTCACACACGTACAATGCAAACTGGCTGCCTGTGCCTCTGCAGAACTGCATTGAGGGCCTTGGTCGTCCCCACTGTATAAAGGCTTTCTGAATTGATGAACATATCTGTCTCCAGAGCAAAAAGAGCTACTATGGCAGACAGGCACACACTGCTTGATTTGAGCACCACAGTGCCCAGCCAAGTCAGTGCCAGTTACATAACCTGTTCTAAAAACATAGATCTGGTGGCTAAGCACAACAGTACATACCTAGCTGCAAAGTTACATAAAAATTGATATTTTTAGTATCTGCTTAATGTATGTTAGTTTTAATTTGACGCACCTACTGTTATGAAATATCTTAGTCCTCTCTCTCTCCACTGAGCAGCTGTGGTCAAAACATCCTATTAGAGACATCTCATTTAAGTGCTACCACTAGATAGGAAGAAGTCAGACTTTACTTCTGTAGTCCTTTTTTTTTTCTTCTTCTTTTTTCCCTTCTGATGAGCATAGATGCAGTTTTCATGAAGATAACTTCTGTTGTGTTTGAATTCCTTTTTGTGTGGTTCCCAGCATTTCAAAAAGGGCAGCACTGCAGTATCACACCTCTCTCTGGAATGCTATTCCCTCAAGACTCCCATGGCAAAGAGAGACGGGTAATGTTTTCTGAGCTTCTTCCTCTATTTTTATTCTTCCTCTATTCCTCATTTTCTATAGAGGATCAAAATGGATTATTTTCATCTTGACATGCAAATGCCTAGGCTGTGCCCTTGGCTGAGATCTCAGCATTGACTACATAAGTGAAAGATACGGGAGTAGTAGCGTTTTAATATCGCTTATGGAAGTGGCAGTTTTATTTCTTAAGAAAAAGAAAAAAAGATAAAGTTACTGTAGTCCTTTGCGCCATGAAAAATAATAATAAAAAAAGCCTAATAAAACATATCCTCATGCACTAGTGAATACTATATTCACATGCAGTCATTTGTCTTCACA
Organism: Sturnus vulgaris; assembly: GCF_052056855.1. NCBI lineage: Eukaryota > Metazoa > Chordata > Aves > Passeriformes > Sturnidae > Sturnus > Sturnus vulgaris. The sequence continues at coordinate 28,345,110 of NC_142283.1, forward strand.
GAGGCAAATGAACATTGTGTGCAGCTTGATATCTTATTGTTGTGCTCTGATCTGCCCATTTGCCATGCCAAAAGTATCAATGGGAGTGAAAGACACATGAATAATTTTACCAAGTCAGATTATGCCTCCAAATAAGAACATTTAATAAGTGATGGAATTATGAAAGAAATAGGAAGGATTTCTGAGGCTGGTAGAGAAACGCTTACAGAGATAAAAAGGTCAAATTATTCACAATTTTCACTCTGCACAACAGCAGTTAAGTAAATGAAATAACATGACCTGAAAATCGGTGCAGGATACAACTCTCAGAATACATCAATATACCATAAAAGTCATCATGTGGTTTCACGTTAACCACATGATTTCATGAAAGAAATGGTATCTGACCTCAAAAGCATGCAAACTGGCTCGCTGCTTCAAATTATTGTAATATTCTTTTTCTGAAACAACAGTGGCAGCAAAACACTGTCAAGAAACTGCCCCCGGCTAACATTCTTGGCAAACCCTCATGGCTATTTACTGAAATGAGCAGCCCAACAAATGAGTTGTTAGCCTAAATGAAAATTATAGCAGATAAAAATTGACAGCCTGGGATGTGAACTAGCAAGGAAAAGAATTGCATGAAGCTGATGGCACAGTTTTGAAACTTGCGAAGAATAAAGGAAAGCACAGCTACTGAAATTAACTGATGAGACTGAGGTAAACAGGAAAAACCCACATCCATTGTTACGTCACACATAGCTGATGAGTGCAAGACTCCCAGCTGCGATGGCTTAACTGCGCTTTAACACCCCAAAACTCAAGACTGTTTATGGTAGGCAGTGAATTAAGTGTGGAGTGACACTGTAGCTGCATGGTGCTACTGTTAATTCTCCTTTATTTTCACTTTCCTGCAGGAAAAGTGACTAGATGGAGTTAGGCCACCAGGATGCATTTTCCAAAGCATTCCAGAGGAGTAAACAAGGCGTTTGCAAGAGGCTGGGGAAGCACTCTGGCACAAGGTCCAGAGCTGGCTGAGTGGGGTGAGGAGCTGGAGGGGAAAGATGATAAGCCCCACTGGGCTTGTTCTGCAGTGTCCCTGGCTGCTGTTCAGACTAAGGTCTTGGACACAGTCCACTGACAGACCTTCTGCCAGGAGATTTGTTACTACAAGAGTTTTGCTTAGGAAGGGTTTTATTATAAAAATTGTCTCAATCTTCTTTTTTAAAAAATCTATCCCACCTTTCTTTTCTACCCCAGGAGGAGGAATATTTTGTATATATATCTGGGAGAAACACACAAACAAATTCATTTCCCATGGATAATATATTCAGAGTGATTTGCTTTTCAGAGTCAGAAGCTCAAAATCATGAATTTATTATGCAAAGTAATAATTGCAAATTATATTGGCAAACTCCATTCCAGAAGAAAAAAAAAAGAGAGTATTAATATAACTAAAAGGATTTTAAAAATACTGGCTCTTAACTTGGGGCTACTGCAGATATTTTAGGAGGTTATATATCTCTGCTCCACCTAAACCACCAGAGGCAGTAGCTTTCATTTTAAAGGTCTAGAGAGATACCGCAATTAATGGGCCCACCTAACAGCATATGTCGTGCTTGTATTGAGTAGTAAGACATGGAAAGAAAATGAAAGAAATGCTTAGTGCCATAAAAATTTGCATCTCTTTCTAGTTCATTTTTTAGTGCAAAGAAATGAAATATATCAGCGTCAGAACATGAAAGGATTTGACTCCAGTTTTTGGGTTAAGCCAGGCTATGACTTCAGTGAGATAACTGGACAGCATATTTTGACTTTGTGGGTCTTAAAGAATCTGAAATGCCTCATTAACAATCCCTTAGAGATATTTAACAACTCCCAAGGATGACTGGAGCAGGCCAGCTTCTCCATGTGGAAGTAGGCGCAGGTGGTTATCCCTCCTTCAAGAGCCCTGCAGGCTCCCTGCCTGGCTTGGTCTTTTTGGTCATCAGCAGAAAGGAGCACTGACAGCTGCCAGAGTCAGGATCGTTAATGCAGTGCTTGTCAGCTACATGAGATTTATTTGTTCTGCTGGATTGGTATGTGATATCAGGGGTACTCACAGGATTAATTTGCAATCATGGTCTTCCTCACAAAAACCCCACAGCTCTCTGCTGCTATAGGAGTATTTTCCTCTTTGGCACACATATTCCGTTAGAAAGCATCCTGTAGTAGATTATGTTATCCAGGCTAGTTGAGATGTGTGGGTAATTATGACAAAAATAAAGATAATATGCTTGTAAACTTTTCAAGTAATAGTTGCAGTACTTATGGTGTAATTCACAGATGTGGCGCCATTAGAAAGTAACAAAGCTTGTTAAAACTTTAGTCATATTTTTAGCATTTCATAAAAGCATTATGACCTGAGTGCAAGGACGGGATCCAAGTGCTCTGTAAGTTACATTTCTATCTCTGTCACATGTGCTGGCTGTGCTCTTGAGAGAGTATATTACTTCCCATAAGGGACATGCTTGAGAATCACTTGCTGCTATCAGCCCAGTAGGAATGCATTCAGATAGTGGTGGGAGAGCCTCCTGTATCTAGGCTTCCAGGCCTTACATGAGGCATTTAAAACTTTGCCTGATTGCAATTAAAGCCTAAAGGGATGTGCCTTTGTGGGGTGGGAACATGAGTGATAGTTATTTAGCCTTTGCAAGGGACTTTGAAGACTTAGGAACTGTGGGAGTTCACAACCCACAGCAAGCAGGGAACAAACTGTCTAACCCTTATTACCTGACATATTTTCTCACATGTGTCTTAGTGATTACTGTAAAAGGAGTTCTACCTTGCTGAAAAAGGTCATTAAAAATAATAAAAAAAAGTAACTGAGATTTTTAGTGTGTAAACACTGAATTTGTTAAAATTCTCCTTCACTGAACAAAAAAATTCTTATTTTGCTTTTCAAAGCAACTCTTTTTTTTTGCTTTTCTTGCAGAGCAAGAGAGATAATGATTCACAGATTGCTCCCCCAGATCCCAAGACCAACATGTCTTAGGACGGAAAAAGAGGAGTCTGCAGCCTCCAGACTTGCTCAACTGTGTTATCAATATCACTTACTAAGGTAAACTTGCTCCTCAGGTGTCACAGTGCAGTTCCTCCAAATAGAACCATACTGTAGTATGGTCTTGGTCTTCCCCATCAGGTGAGGACACAGACTAATTAACTCTTTTAAACACGCAGTAAATCTAACTAAAAGCACAGTTAAAATCAGAAAAGGGAATTGGAGTCCAGCAAAACTCAACAAAGCTGAATAACTACTCAACTAAATCAAATTCTCTTGGTATTTGTAGAATTATTCTTGTGAGAAGCTGTTTTGGGAACTACTTTGGGTCATCCAAATCATACTTTATGTGGTAGTGTTTTGATATGGCTTGGGAAGTTTCTGTTACTTTTTCATGTTCTCAGTGAAATTGTTATCATGATTCATGACCTCAGCAGCAAAGAATGAGGTGTTCTGTATCTCTCCATCCATTGATCCAAAGAAACTTTGCCATAAGGTTTAGCAATAAGTCTTGAAGCAACTATCAGTTACAACTGATCTCTACATGCCAAATAAATGAACATCATGCTAAGTGCAACACTATTAGGCAAAGCTAATGACAAAGGTTCTAATAGGAGCTGAAGATGCTCAGGTTTAAAAGCCATGTTGGTGGCTCCCAAATTACATCATAACAATAATGTAAAAGTGGAAAGTCAGGTCTATATTTTCTTGCTAGGGTCTCAAATCTGATTTTGAAGCTTCAGTTGGTCCTATTGCCTTGAAAACTGCAGAATGGTTGGATTTTACACTATTTTAACCTTCAAAATGTTTGGCATCCTTTTTCTGTTGGTGAAGAGGACAGATCAGCTCATCATTGTATGAGAGAGGCAGGCTCTGGGTTGCTGACTTCTGAAGACACCAAGTGATCCTGTACTGAAGTGCCTCCAAAGCTGATACCATTCAGGTGGCTCCAGCATGAAATACACAATGCTGAAAGAGCAGTTAGTTTACGTTTCCTACCCTGCACCTCAAAACAAGTTCAAAATAGCAGACAGAAGCATCTATTCACTCAGTAGACAAACAACCTCCTGAGTGTAACACTGTTTTCTGTTAAAATACTTTGGGAAGAGGACATAGAAAGTGACAGTGCCTGCCCTTTCTGTAGTCTAATAGCCCCATTGTCAGAGCTGTCACAGAGGAAGAGGGACACGTGGGTCCCATTTCCCCTTCTGCCTTGGGCTGCTCAGACCCTTGTTTCCTGCCCTTTAGAGAAAAGGCTCTAGTCAACGGGAGGATTCAGTATTCACCAACGAGCCAGTGAGAGATGAAAGGGAGCTCATGGCTTCAGGGGTCAGGGAATCCTTTCATTTGCACTCTCTGCTCCCAGGATCATTTCTGTTTATTTAAAGACTCCTTCGTGTAAGCATACACAGTCTTGGGATGACACAGTGACATGATTTCACCGTTTCCTGCTGACCTACATGACATGGACTGTGCCTTGCAAAAGAGGTATGGAATGCATATGTTTTTGTTGAATAGAAATTGAAGAGATTGGGACTATTGAATTGACAGAAATGAGTAAGAAGGAATATAAACTAGCACTATTTGAGATAAGAAATATTACTGAGAAGGTAAAACAGGTTCTTTGTTTATCCAATCAAGAAAATAATGAAGTAGAAAGGAGGAAAAATTGTAACCAAAGGAAGCCTTTCTTTTCCTTTTCTATCTCTTTTTTTTTTTTTTCTTTTCAAATAACAGCTGCAATTAACCTGTTGAACTACTACTAGGTATAACTTAGGCCAAGAGATTAATAGGATCCTAAAAGGATTACATGTGTATATGCATAATGAAAATATCCATAAGGTACAATAGGTAGAATATTATCTCAAACCCTTTTATAGAATAGCTTACCTCTTAATTCCAAGTGAATCCTGTGTACCTCTGTCTAGGCAAAGACCTTGTGAAGCACTTCTCTTTTTATCCAGAGTCTGTACTTATCTTCCTTACTGAAATAAAAAGACAGTAAAAGAAGTCAGCTAAAATATAATACACTCCTCTGCATTGTTTTTGTTCCAGGGTAGCAGCTGTTTTATTGCTTATATGGAACAGTGATTTTACAAGTTAGGTGATACTTTTACTTCTTATATTAGCATTTTTACCCTATGTTAAAATTCAGCCCTGGTAAATAGAAGGGGGAGCATAACCTGACCACCCAGGCAGGAGTGAAATGTTGGCGCCATTCCATAAGAGGAAATCCGCGACAGTGAGGATGTCATTTTCCATTATAAGTGTACTCTTACTTGCAACAGGAATGAGCTGACAACAAAGGTCTTTGCAGAATAGCTTTATAGCAACAATGCAGTGGTAGAGATGGACAGCTATCAAATTCTCTATGTGTCATTTCATGCAGGCTGAGGATAAACCTTTTCCCTGCATTCTGTGATTAAGTGCACAATGATGTTTGGAAAATCAGAGAGCATTTCAAGTATGGGCTCTTATTCCTTCTCTTTCTGGACTTAGTTATTTAGGAATTAATAAGTACAGGCAGATCTTAAAATAACTGTCAAGGTTTTATAATTGGTTTTAGTGTCTAGGAGGCCGTGGAAGTTAAGGGAAGACTAACTCTCACATTATATTAAGTCAATAGTTATTTACTGTCAGTAGTAAATGTCAAATCAGAATTTCATTTGAATTTATATAATCTTTTCCTCTCTGATCTCGTTTTTGTTGGTCTCTTGGGCCATCTAAATTTTCCCATTTCTGAGGAAGACTGCCCTTCTAGCCTCTTAATGTGACTCTAGGGGTGAGAAGACCAACTGGTTTTCTGTTTGCTACTGAATATATTGTTTTACTGTTACGAAAACATAGAAAGGTCTTGCCTTGCTACCAGACCCAAAATTTAGAGAAACAGTCACACTGTTAGTTATACTGTTAATCACACTGTAGTTATTTCCACCACAAGGAGTTGATAATCCAACACTGGATTCCTGAGTGTTCTTGTGGCCTCAGGTACTACTGAAGTTTTTGCAGTCCAAAGGTGTTCAATGCCTTAAGTGTCCAAGACTAAAGAAAGCTCTTTCTACCAATATAAAGGTATCAGCTAAATTCAGTTGTTAACGACATTTAATAATTCCAGAGTTCCTTTACTCTTGTTTTATAATTTGTCACATTATTACTGTTTGCAAAAGTAACAAAAGATATTGCAACAAGGATCAATTCGGACAAATTAAACCTGCAGAGGGATTTCAAACACAGACATTTGTCCTCTGGGATTAGACATCAGTAGCCTGTGGAATTATTTCTGACATTTCCTCCATCATACAATCAGAATAATGAAACAAGCTGGTGATGATCTTTTCCTGCTCAAAGAAGAACTTTCACAGAACCTTCCCAACCTATTAGCATCAGGAAATTGTGCTTGGAAAGTTCAGAGAAAAAAGAAAAATCTTCTACAAATGAAAAGCAGAGATGTTATCATGTGTCAATAACATTCATTGGGAAGTCTGTTCATAAACATATCTTTAGCTGGCATAAATCAGAATGACATAACTGGTGTATATTGATTTAGTTCAGTCCTGGAATTTTCACACAGGAGTGTCTAGATCTATGACTAGAATCTGGACCTGGTCTTCTAAAAGTAAACTGTGAAATTGGTATTACGTGGAATGTAAGGTTGACTGTTTCTTTTCCTCTTTTTTGTTTAAAATGTAAATTCTGAAACACGTAAGTTTTCAGCATAGTCTCTTGCACTCTGCAGTTTTCAGTCTTTTCTTGAATTTCTGAGCACATATTTTGGTGGCCTAAGGTTTTAGTTCAACCAGCTTCTTCCAGGCCAAACGTGGTCAAACTAGATTAACTGTATTATGTAAATACCATAACATCAGTGAAAAAACTGATAGGCTGCCTCATAATTAGAGGATAATAACCGTATAAACTATATTAATTTTTTTTCCTAATACACCTCAAATAGGTTACCCATTCTGGACAGAACTCCAAGGATTTTTTCAATTACAGGAGGTTTCCCTCCTCGCCTTCCCCTGCTTTAAAAATAAATATAATGTGTTTTGACGTAACACAGTCTCACACTGAAACGTATAATCATGCACCTAAACTAACAAAAAAGGTAAAATCACCAAAAGGGAGATTTTAGGAACAGAATGCATAAGCAGATCAATGAGAACAAAGTTTTGAAAAGTATTGCAGAGAAGTAATATAAGATATTGCTGGTGTGCTTCTTACTTCGTTATTGTTTTCCTTCAGAAAAGTTCTATCAGCTGGGGGGAATTACTCACATGTTTGAAGCTGGGTCTAGTTTCTCTGAAATCAGATTCCTTACTCCCAAGACTCCACTCCGCACTGCCAGCACAAACATACATCAGCAGCTGCACAGCACTTTAAAGAGTTAGCAAGGACCTATCAAGCAATGACTCAATTTCTGATCTCTGTTATTTTCCCAGAGCAAATCTGAAGTTGGAATCTTTGGACTCAAAGTCAGAAGAAGCAAATAAGCATTTTGAAAGTCTGAACATCTCATCTAAGGAATGAAACTCACCTCCTGCTTAACCTTGTAGATAAGAAGTGCTGTGGTGAAGAATGATCCCTTTCACACAAATAAAGCTTTAAAAAGTACTTAGATCTTCACTGATGAATACAGTGAGTGCTGGTGCACTGAGCTGGTGTCAGCCTTATTCTGTCAGGGGCAAGTGCAGTTCTGGTTGCTTCTGCACTTGGAAAACTGTGTGAAACTGATTTCACCTCTGGTGGAATCCCATTGAAATTAGCAGGGCTGTGCTGTGGATGAGTTGGGTAGAATGAAGTGAATGAAGAAACGAAGTTTGAAATTCTCAGATTACTTCCAAAATTAACTTCTTTCTGTTGTAGTTGTTGTTACTGAGCCTAGATATGTGCTGTTTTTTAGTGAGTGAAATACAAGCTATTGTAGACAGACATTACCTTTTGTACAAACAAGAGCCCACTTATCCTGTGGCCTGAACTTGACAAACAAAAGCATTATTCTCATAAAATAAGCAATAGAGTAACCATGAGCCATCTTTGCTTTAAAGGCGTCAATATGGCTGAGGTTTATTAATAATACTTCTGTTGTCCCTTGTTTGACACCAGCAAAGCAAAAAGCCATCACAACAAAAAGGCAGCAAAATCTCAAGCAGATCTCTGCAAGCATACAAGAAAAAACAGGCTTTGCTTTTTACCCACAAGTAGTCTTTTGGCTTGTATGGTATTAGTTAATGCCAATGGAAATGCTACACTGAATAATCTGAGAAAAAAAGGAAGAAAAAACCCCCATACAGATACAATTTATCATAACGAGGAAGTCAGAAAGTTTCAGGACAACTTCCTGATGTTATATAGTTTTCTACGATTTTAGCTACTTAAGCTCCATCTTTACTTGCATTTTCCGATGTGAATATAAAAAATAAAAAGGTCTGAAATGAAAGAGAGAGATTGCGTCTCATATATACAGCTAGTTATGTCTGTGCTGTGGATGTAGGATTTTGTAAATTTTGATAGAACACTTTTGACAGTTTCCCGCAGCTGTTACCTAATGCAAAACTGTAGGACTGTGGATAAAGAACCTTTACCCTTTTCTTCCTTTCCTTCACTCTCAAAGCAGTGAGATTTACCTTAGGTGAGCATCCAGGAGGAAACTCCCTACCTGTCTCCCGCCGGCAGAGGTGGCCAATGTTACTGTGAGATAGACCACTTGAGCTCTGCCACTGATTTTCAGCCTGGCTCTTCAACTATCCTCTTTCATTAATGTATATATAAGTGTACACAACCATTTAAATGTCTCCAGTACTAAAATTTCAGTAAATTGTGCCTCAGTAGGAACAAATACTTTCCCATGGAGAAATTTGTTAATTTTGCTGTGGGTGTAAGACTTGTGAGCAGGTCCATGAGCAGTCCTGGGACCCAAGCTTATAATCGTCTTTATATGTGTCTTTTCCATTATTGTCCTGGAGATGTTTAATTTCTCTGAGAACATATTTTTTTTGAGCTGAGACAGAAAGTAAGAGAAAAACAAAGCTGGATGGGATGGATTTGGAATACCAATGCTAGGCTTTGCATAAAGTGTTATTTCAGACATTCACCCAAAACATCAGAAGATCAGCCCTAATCCCTGAGTCACTAATGAAACTCCATCAGTGCAGGAGACAGCACTGAACATTTTTGGAAAGATGGGGTTGGATGTCAGCTTGAGGGAGACATGTATAGATCTGAATTGCTGAAGAACAGAGACAAGCATCATCTCAGGGCCAGGGATTTCCCAAGATGCTTTAAAAGTAGGTTACCTTATTTATTTTTTATCCCTCTAGGCTTTTTTTGAAGATCTTGTTCTGCTTCTGAAACATTCACCAGCAAAGAATTACTGAAGAAATCTGTAACTGAGTACTTCGTAGAAGACAGCTTTTTAAATGAATGACTTATGTAGAATTTATTTTCTCTCTGGAAAAAGTGGAATTATTTTTTTCAATCTTGATATTGGAGCCATAGAGTCTAATGTGTGGCCCCTATGTAGTGGCAAAAACTTTTTTGATTTATGCAAGCAGACACAAATAATCTGGAATAAAGAAATCTTGAATAACAGATAAAAGTTGGTCACTTTGATTTTCAAAGTGGTTCTGAAGATAATGAGAGAATACCGCAACAAAGTAGCAATCAGCTTCCCATACTGATCACATAGGACTTGAACCTGTATGCCAGACTTAATATCATTTTCTCACACAAGGATGGAAGCTGAAAAATGATCTGTGCTTCATGGTGGCCCTTGAAGCCCCATCTCCTACATGAAGCAAAACACAGCATACAAGTTAGACCTTCCCTCACCTTATATTTCTCAAATTGCTCTCTAGTTCTAAACTGTTTGCAACTGCAAACTTTGAAAAAGGTTAACTGTTAAACAAAACAGGGAGAGAAGGCAAGACACCTACAACACACTTCAATTGTCCTGCTCAGCATGAGAAACCTCTTTTAAACAAAGAGGAGTCAGTTGGGTACCCAAGCTGAAACGAAGACACCAACTCTGATGTACTGTTCTTTATTTCCTGACCTTTAATATCCATAAAGGTAAAGAAATACTTCTCTATGAAAGGAACTACATTTTAGACAATCAAATTTGGGTTTTGAGTTGAATCCCAAACATCTTTTACAGCTAGATATTTCAATGAATAGTATAAAACTGAAGTCCCTGTCACATAACGATAAGTTTTATAACATTTTATAAAATGCTTAAGTGTACACAACTGATTAGATGTCTCCAGTACTAAAAATTCATTAGTACCTTGTAGTAGCCATGCATTTCCCAAAAGACATAAAGAAGTTTCAAAAGGCTGTGATATAATTTCATGTGTGATAGTAGCTGAGAGACAGCACAAGTACTAGGCTGCAGATAGCAGCTTCATCTTGTATTTCTGAATAGCTTAAAAATTTACTGTCAAAGAACTACTAGGTGTACTAAGAACTCTAAGGAGAGCTGCTAGGCTGGGCTTGGTATACTAAGATTTGTCTCAAGAGAGATACTGTACTCACTAGGACCCTCTCCAGGTTCTTTTGTGTTTCTGGCTTGTGATCAGAGGTTAATAAATGTATGTTCAAATTAACTTTTGCCACACGCACATGCATTATGGAGTGAAAACCTGACTATTTCTATATTTCAAGTTATACAACTCTGCAAGAGTTAATTAATGCAAAACCAGGCAAAATTGTGGCCCTGTTAGTGAGAAGTGCAAATTTGATTTGATGCAATTTGAAGAAGATTTCCAAGTAAAATTTGTAAATTTTTTCACTGGACATCATGAAGATGACATTGTCTCAAACTTCTAAAGTAAAAAATACTTCAAATCAATATGCTACCAAAAGACATATGGAAAGGTAACTACGCAAGCTCTGTTGCTAAAACTGTGCTTTTCTTACAAGAAAGGTTAGCCCTGACCTGAAAGCCTGTGTGATGCAATTGATCACTCCAACAACCAGCACCATACATGGAATTTAGAGTAAACTTCTCATCTTTAACCTGTCCTGAGGTTCACGTGGTGGGGTTGCAGTCACTCTACACATCTGTTGACATCAACAAAGCTGACAGAAAAGTATGTCAGTGATTGCAACTGCTGTCTTGATTAATTGACTGTATAATTTGTCTTTTTGAAGGGGAAATATAGGGACTATACCATTAACACCTTTTGAAAGAACTGTATATTAATCAAGCATAAATATTTTTCTAGATTAAACCATTACAACCTCTTCCAATACTAGCAAATATTATCTTAGCTCAAATTTGCTATCAGTAAAAAGGTATTAAAGTACTGACCAAAAACATGTTGTCCTAGGGCTAGTTTGTATGTTCTGCATTCTAGAAAGTGCTGTGCCTCCTCTATCAGAACAACCTACAACAAAGGCTAAACATCACAAAGTACAGAGTTCCTGAGTACCCTAGCTTTCTACGATAATAAATTACCACTAGTAACTCACTGAATATTTAGAGAGTTGCAAGCAACACAAATGTTCAACTTTTTTTTTAATTTAGCTTTTGAACAGACAAAAAGACAACAAAAAATTTTAAGATGATAACTTAAGCTATATGAAGCATCAAATGATATTTAAATATATCCTAAGAACTGAGTGGTCTTGCTTTATTCTTATCTGTATATAATTTTATCCAATAAGGACGTAGTGTTCCTTTCTTATTATTATGGGCATAAGACTATGCTATTTACACTGTTTTTCATGTATGACAGATTCCAGCTGTATCTGATGCCGCAGTGACTATTCACTTCCTACTGGTAACCACCCCCTCATTCCACGGCTACAAAGAGAAACACAGAGAAGGATCACAAGACTCTGTAATAATAAGGTACAATTTATATATACTCACATTCTAGCATTGAAGCAGAAACATTGTATTCTGCTTCCTTACTTTGCTATTTGCCTGGTGAAAACATTAAAAATTAATTGGTGATCAGTATTATTTCTTGAGCTAGTGTCTCTTTTTGCCAAGGTAATTTGTGCAGACCCTCCAATGCCAAACATCAGGTACATAAAATACATAGAGATATGTGTAGACAACTTCTTGGCAAAGTATTTAAAGTGATATTCTTCAAGAACTATGAGTACTTTGCTCATTGTGCGCATTTTTGATTGTACTAATGCAATTGCTGGTGCATGTACTTCCTGTTCAGGCTCTTAGGAATTTTCATTTGTTAGGATATAGCTCTGCCATACATTTCTGTCTACTGCTTTTCCACTACTCTTTAAAAGATCTTGTCTCTAGGCTTGGCTGCAATGCAAGAGTTTAATTAGAAATTTGCAGATGTTTTCCAGAGGCTGTGTAGAGTGGGTTTTAAGTTTCATCAATGAATGTACATGGACTCTTATTTGAAAATATATACGTGCACACCTCAAATACATGGGCAATGAATAGATCCTCAAAAGCAAAGCCAAAACACTCAAGGACACACTTTCTATAGCACCAAGAAACAAGACATTGACATTAGAGCTATCACTTTTGCAATATATGCAGAGACAGTGTGGGAATTTATGATACACAGAGAAAATTATTGGTTTTTATTCCAGTTTAATGATCTGTCACCCACACACTGAAAATAGGGATGCATCCCCTCTCCACCTGAAACTAGCTACCTGAAATATTGACAGCTGCCTGCAGAACAGGCACACCTTGCACTTAGTACCAGGTGGGCAAAGTTTTAATCATGGCTGTGGAGATAAAAAGGCTGTGAGGGCTTGCATTTCATGCACTGACCTAGACAAACACAACATCACACAACATCTTTGCCGAGCCCAAGCTAGTTCTCTGATTCAACTTTCCCTACACACAGAATCACAGAATCACAATACGTTGGATGGGACCACAGTGGGGCAGCTGGTCCAACCTCCCTACTAAAGCAGGGCCCTCCTGGAACAAATGGCACAGGATTGTGTCCAGATGGTTCTGGAATATCTCCAGTGAGGGAAACTCCACATCCTCTCTGGGAAATCTCTTCCAGTGTGTGGTCACCTGGATAGCAAAGAAGTTCTTCCTCGTGTTTAGGTGGAACTTTGTGTGCATCAGTTTCTGACTATTGCTTCTTGTTTTATTGGTTTGCACCACTGAGAAGAGCCTGGATTCATCGTCTTGATACCTTACTTTAGATGTCTATACACATCTATGACATCCCCTCTCAGTCACCTCTTCTCAAAGTCCCACTCTCTCAGTCTTTTAAATCATACTTTTTATCATACAAAAGTCATACAATCTGGAGAGATTCTCCAGATCCTTGATCAATTTACTAGCTCTCTGCTACACCTTCTGCAGGAGCTCCATGTCTCTCTGGTACTGAGGGGCCCAGAACTGCTCAGAGTACTGCAAATGGGGCCTCACCAGGGCTAAACAGAGGGGCAGGATCACCTCCCTGGACCTGCTGGCAATGTCCTCCTAATATATTCCAGTGTTCCTTTGGTCTTCTTGGCCACAGGGTCACACTGCTGGCCCATGTACAGCTGGTTGTCCACTGGGATCCCCAGGTTCTTCTCCTCAGAGCTGCTTCCCAGCAGGTCAGCCTGTGCTTGTGCCTGGGGTTATTCCTCCTCAGATGCAAGAACCCGCATTTACCTTTTTGAATTTCAGAAGGTTCTTTGCCCATCTGTCCAGTCTGTGAAGGTCCTTCTGAAGGGCTGCACAACTCTCTGAGGCATCAGGCAAGCCACTCCTTCTAGCTTTGTATCATCTGCAGAATTGCTGAGGAGGCCTCTGCCCCTTCATCCAAGCCATGGACAGGTTAAACAGTGCTGAACGCAGTACAGAACCCTGAACCACAGCTGTAGTGACAGGTTTCCAACTAAACTCTGTACCACTGATCACAACCTTATGGAATCTGTTACTCAGCCAGTTCTCAATCCAGCCTAGTGTCCATTCAGCCACCCTACACTTCTTGATTTTTCTAATGAGGACGCTATGAGAGATAGCCTTATGAAAGCCAGGGCAGACAATATCCACTGCTTTCTCCTCATCCATCAGCATAGTTTTTTTCGTTGTAGAAGGCAATCAGGTTGGTCAAGCATGATTTGCCTTTAGTGAATCCTTGCTGACTCCTCCTGATCACGTTTATGTCTTCCATGTTGGTAGACATGGCCTCCAGAATAAAGCACTCCATTTTCTTTCCAGGAATTGAAGTGAGGCTGACTGGATGATAGTTCCCTTTGTCCTCTTTCTTTTTCTTTTTGAAGATTGGAGTGATATTTGTTTACTTCCAGTCCTCAGATACCTCTTCCGATCTCCATGACTTCTCAAAGAAGAGAGGCCTATTTATGATGTCTAACAGCTCTCTCAGCACTCATGGATGCATCCCATCATGGCCTGTGGACTTCTTGTTAGATGTGAAATTTATTTAGGTGCCCTCTTACACATCCTCCTTCATTGAAGGCAGGTCTTCCTCCTGATATTCATACACCTTGGTTTCCTGGCTTAGAGATCTCTGGGGCCTGATGTTATTGGTGAAATGCAAAAGATGCAAAGATGACATTCAATAACTCTGGCTTCTCTGTGTCCTCTGTTACCAGAGTGCCCTCCATTTGCTAATGTGTCCACACTATCCTTTCTTTTCCTTTTGTTATTTACATATTTGAAAAAGCTCTTTTTGGGTTGGATGTCAACCTTGACATCCTTGGCTAGATTTAATTCTAGATGAACTTTGGCCTTTCTAGACTAATTTCATTTCTACTTATCCTGAACACCTCTCTGTATTCACTCCAAATGGCCTGAACCTTTTGCTTATAGCTAGCAATGACACGACTTTATTCATTCATGGAGTTTTCTTGAGCCCTTGGCCTAACCTGCTCCTCACCGGATGCATTGCTCTTGAGCCTGAAAGAGGAGAACCTTAAAGATTGACCAACTCTTGGGGACCTCTCTTCCCTGCAGCAGGTCCCTGCACATATTCCTCACACTGTACAGTCACAAATAGAATTTGTTTACATGCTCCTGTGTCTTGATACATTGCTGAGTTTGGCAGCTTAGAAACCTTAGGTTAATGCTTCCCTGCCATCACAGCAAACTTCTATTTTGGGTTTACTTAAAAACAGAAAAAGAAATTAAATTAATTTCAAAATCTGTCTTAATTATTGTCACAAGAGGACAAAGAGTTGTCGTCTTGAGTCCTGAAAACTGGTGTAAAATGTAAAAGCTAGAGTTCCTCTTCAGTTAGTTATTTTCAGTAAATTTTGTCTGTTCATTGCACACATACACATATAGATATGTCTTTATATATGCTTCCTCTGTGTGAAAAGCATTCTGGCTACTTAGCAGGCATGTGGGATCCTGCATAAATTATGCTGATTCTATATGATTCAAACTATAAAATATAAAATTACATCCCATTTTCAACATGTGAATACACAAACTATGTAGAATGTGGAAGATCAAACTGGAAATTCTTCATTCTCATTTATGAGTTTTTTTTCATCCCACAGTCTTATTGGTTTCAACTGGGCTGAGTAAGGTGTCACATAAGACCACATTCTGGTCTTGTTTTAAAAGCACATCAAGTCTCCAATCTTGCAATCTGATCTGTGCAAAGACAGTCACATTATGCCAGTGGGCTGTATTTCTGGTGTGGGAAGACATTTCGTGGATCAGGGCCATAACAGTTAACTACCCAAACAAAACATGACAAAGCTTCACTGCAACATTTTATCTGATGTTTTTCAGGTTATATTAACTTTTAACTTCAGAGATGTGTAGTGTTTCTCCACCAAAAAAGTGTAATATTCTTGAAGTATTCTTACAGCTTTAAGATGAAAAACATCACACAAACGTTGGAGAATGGCAGTGTAGTCAATTCTGTAAGTCTGGAGTGGACTACAGCAGGAAAATGCTTACAGAAAAGGTGATCCTTTCAGGACACCCATTCCTCCTCTTGGATTCTTGCATGACCATTTTCCTGCTGTCTTATACTGATGTTTCCAATTTGCTTGTGAGCAACTTGGGTATGAAAGTTCAATCAGCCACCCAAAAGGTGCTATTTCTGTGGCAGTGAAACAGAGGTACCTACATATTTTAGATAGCTTTACAGTGCCCATCTGCTATCTATTTTAATATTAACAGTGATCAGAAATATGACTACTCTCTACAGGGTACTTTTCATAAACTTTCATTGGACTCTGACTGGTACAGTCACATCTCTGCAGCAGTTCAATGTGTTCTCTTTTTACAGATATATCAGACATTTCACTCCTTTAGTATATGGCATACAGATAGATGGATGCACCCACACGAATCATGTTGCACCAGTGTGCAGCCAGGTGTGCATTACAAGTAGAAAGATACGACATGAATAAAAGTGTCCTATCATATTTTACATTAATTGATCTTTAATGATTTCATCTTACCGTTATTTTTTATGGCATGAACACCACTGTGAGGTTTGTTGGTTACCAACAGTAAAGCCCATATCATCCCTATGCATCCATGGTTTCAGTTTTAAAATTTATCTTCCCTGACTAAAAGAAAAAATGGTGAAGGACCTAGAAGAAAAACTGACTTTGGACTTCAGAGTCTCTTAGCTTGTAAAATAACCCTGGTGGGCTACATGTCTACAGCTACTTGTCTATGTTACAGCAGAACTGGAATGTCTCAGATCTATTAAGAATTGAATTTTTCTGCATCTTAGCTCATGAAAACTCATACTGCTGCCCACAAAGGTGCAAAGGTTGAATAAAATTTCATTTCAGACTGTGTGAATCCAGTCCAATGCCAGATTTTGGATTGCCATTTTGATAATTACCAGGAGCTGCATAATGGTTTGAAGGGCATCCAGGCAGGATCCTTGCTGGAGAGGAGAGCTGCAGAAGTTAATCAAAACAGGTACAGCCCTTCTTACCTGTTCCTATTTTTGCTCATCTCCCATTCCACATCTGTCTGATATGTACATGTTCAGTACAGTATTCCCTGTCTGTACACTCAGAATGATCTGAATACAGTAGTCAACATCTCGATTAAGGCACAATTCTAATTGGATTTCTCTGTCATAGTGGAAGGAAACATACTTGGAAAGTTGCTCCATGCCATATTTCAACTACCAACAGGAGCTGTTTTTGATCAAACTTCTGTTATGTTTAAAAGGAGGATATATTTCTAGTTAACTTCATGCTTTCACATAGGAAAGACTTTTGGAGCAAAGGTGAAGACCAAAAAGCTTAGGCCAGAATGTAAAGGCATGAAAGTAAAAGTGAGAAAAATTTAAATACTTAAATATAGGAGCTTAAAATGGAAACTGGTGCACCTCTTTAGCCATAGTTACTTTCTGTACTAATCTTCCTGTCTCTATGAAAAGACAAAGGCAGACACATTATCAGTTTTGACTTATTTTTGCAATCAGAGTATGTCTTTAACAGAATAATATTTTTTGCATAATAATAATAATAATAATAATAATAATAATAATAATAATAATAATAATAGAAATGTCCCATATACTGATTTCTCAAGAAAATCTGTTGCCAAGAGAAATTTTTTCATGAACTGTAAAATTCATAGGATGTGCTTGGCTTGCATCAAGAACACAGCAGTTTATTCCCCACAAAAACAGCTCTATCTAGTTAGGCTGGATATAAACAGAAAAACTGCTTCACTAATTATTTATACTAAGACAGCTGCATTCTGGAAGATTCATAAGAACTAGAAGTTGCTTTATTTTTGATTCTTACTGTTCTTTCGATTGTCAGGGCTATCAGACTACCAAAAATCATCTAGACCTTCATCCACAGGGAAGTAATTCACAAGTGATTTTTTTCCCACTGAGAGTACTGATACTGCTTATTTAGTAATAATAATCATAAAGTCTTTATATAGAGCGCAATCTTTACTTGAACAATGAATTTGCCTTCCAACCAGTGCCACTGGCTTTTGAGACTGCTTGTGTGAGTAAGGAGTATGCCACAGCTATTAGCATCAACCTTGCTGCAGTTGTTTGCACTGTGGGAAGAATATTCTTATGTGTCCAGAAATGCATTACACTTCTGTGTCCCAGCAAAGAGTATTTTTTTTTCAAATCAAAATGACTACTTTTATGAGTCAAGTGGAACTTATTTGTATTTTCACATTCAAGTCAACTGGTTTTTACATTATGCACCTCCTTCTTTCCCCCTTTCTACCCGCTTGTAGACCAAGCAGTTGAAATACTGAAACTAGCTTAGCAAGGGGAGTCAGAGGAAAAAAATTTCCTGGTGCTTTACATACTATCATCTACATCCTCTCACTTGTTCATGAAATGCAGCCACAGTAGGGAATATATGAAATAAATACCCAGCAGTTTAAAGCAAAGCTTCAGTGAAAGGGGGTGAGAGAAGAAAGAATAGTGCAGCCAGTGGAAAAAGAACTACCATTTTGGACAGGCAGAATACTGTGGATCTTCAGTCACCTAGGACCGTAAACTGAACCTTACTCTATTTTAAGAATATTTAAAGGGTTTGTGAGATTGGATCTCAGTTTAGGCTCTGAGATTAGCATTCCACTTGTGCAAAGTACCATGGAATTTTAATGAATACAAGTAGTCAGACTTTCTGCTCTCTCCCAGAGATCTGTTTATTTGCTAATTTAGAGACACGTTTCACATCTGACTTCAGTGGTGCATTTGTAGCAGCAATGGCAAAAAGTCCTGATGCTGAGAAAAGTGGCATCTGTGAATCTTATGCAGTCCTAGATACACACAAAGATGTTTTTCCCCACCTGGGATAATGAGATATTAAAATACAACAATGAACACAAAGATCTACAAGTCCAGTCCACTTTGCTTTTGTGAGGGGTTTCTGGATTTAAAATAATGGGGAAAAAAAGCAAGATATTATTTAAATTTCTGTTCTAAATACTTAATTATTTTTCCTTAGGAAATGAGTCTCTAGAACATGATTATCTTAGGTTTTTTCAGAGTTACTGTATTGAAATAACACTTCAGGCCCTTTATGCTGTGTCCTCAATGGGAGTTGGGTATTTAACTCAATTTGGTAAAACCAAATAAACATTTTTCAAGGTCACTAAAATAACTACTCCTTGTCTTTATTGCAGGTTTTCTGAATTATTTTTCCCTTTAAAATTTTCATTTAGAGTTGCAGGGACCCATCAGCAGCAAAAAATGAGAGGAGCTGGGTAAGGAACTTCTTGGTCTCATAATGACCATCCAAAAACCTTAATCTAGCCTGAGAATCAAGATGCTTGAACCAAATCTAAAATTTTTTGTAAGTGGTTTATATGCTTTTAAGAAGACTGTTCAAGAAATTTGTTTTAGTTTTAGAGATAAAGCATTGTGAGATGTGTAGTAGATGCTTTGGGACAAAGTTTTAAACCTTTCATTGACATTTGCTTTGGCAAAAAGTTAGGTAGCTGTCTATATAAAATCTGGTCACACAGTCCTGAAAATCTGGCTGTATTCTTTTTGTTAATCAAAACCAGATAATAATGTGCAATGCAGTCTTTTTTATTTCAATAGCACGAAATATTTTGGTTATTAGCTGCTTCTTAAAATTACTATAAATTTCAACAAATACCAAGAAAAACAACAGCTTCAAACAAAAGTAGAAACACCTCACCACAACACCCAAATCTTCCTGGAGTATTTCATACAACATTTCTGGAGCTTAATTGCACTCTCTAGTGCAGTTTCTGGAGCTACAAAAATCTGCTTATTGTCACTTAATGCCACTTAAGATTATAGTAAACGCTTATAAGCTGAATTGTAATATTTGTGTTTTTGTTGCAACTTTTAAAAGAGTCAGTTAAAAAAATTGTTATTAACTCCTGGAGCACAGTCAAATTTTGGCAAAATCTGGCTAGATGACATATTCTCTTCATGCCATATTTAGCAAAGTGAATATTCATAGCTGAGGATGTGTTCCCTGAAACGCAAACTTTATAACACACACGAGATTGTGTTCTTAACAGCACATATGAAACAAATTTTTAAAATCAGCTATATGTGAGGTTAATGGCTCAAATATGACACAAGCAAATTGACCACTTAGCTGCCCAGGGTGTGCACACCCATCACTTGAACTGGATCTTGAACAAGATAAAGGAAGAGGCTGTCAAAAGGCAAATCCTGTGAGGAGATACAGTGATTTCTGGTATGTCAGTGTCCTCCCTTACATAATGGCTCTGGTGTGAAAACTGCCCTCCAAGAGAGCACAGGAAGTTCAAAGTAGCCTGAAGGTATTCACACCTTTTGATGGACCGTAGTGGACTCAGCTGTGCTGATAGGAGAGGCAGCTGTAATGTCATAAACAATCGAAGACTCCCAAAGTGTTCCATAATCCACAGCATTGCATCATTCCGTATGAAACTCCCCATCCTGAGGAGGTACCTGAGCATTCCCACTTGACCATAAGTGAATATAAACCCAGTGGATTCTGATGTTTTGTCGGCTTTCCCCACTCCTGACAGACCAAGCCAGCAACCATCACTTCGACCAACAGACATAAAAATTGCAACAATAAAGTCTCCTTTCAGCATCCAATAGGTGGTGACTCTCTACCTTTCTAGCTTCTTTTTCCTATTTCTCTCTATTTCTACCTCACATTTATTGTTAAATAAAAATCCATTCTATTGACTTTGGCATACGGTCTTGTTTGCAATAACCAGATATTAACACCATATAATTACCTTTTGAGTCAATTACTCTGTTGTTTCTCCTCATGACTCCATTCTCCCCAAACTATATCAGCTAAGTTTTTTCATTATTATTTCGCAAATAAGAAAAAAAAAAAGAAAAATCAAGAGCAAAGTTTGCATACAAAGATTATAATCTTCTGCGTAGTTCTTGAATATGCGACCATATTCTTATTGACGTAGGGGCTGCTACTTTTAATGGTGCTAACTTATTAAAGTCAGTAGCTGTAATGCCTTGGACTTGGTAGCAAGAAGTCAGTTGTGCACTTGAATCCTTAATTTTGTAGCTATAAACAGCCACATCACATTTCCAGGAAAAACAATGGGATTGTTTTCAGCTTTGCTCTGAGGCATGTTTTTTATTTTCTTCTTGTATTTACAATTAAAACCATTCTAATCAGAGAACTCTGCCCTGAGTTCACTTCTGAAACAGAGCATGAGAGATGTCACTCAAAAGTGAAAACTATGCCCTTTCTTGAATAATGAAAGAAAAGCCTAAAAGTGCAGCATTATTCACTGGACTTCTATTAAAATTTTGAATTAATTGACTAACTACTAATACCTGCCCCAGTGTGCAATAAATGCGATGTCTTGTCATAAGCAGTCTCTTTTCCTTCTGTGTGGAAAAGATAGAAGTCTTACCTTTGTCCTAGTTTTGGCCAGGACTTAGAGGTTATTCTATACCACCTCACAGAGTTGCTGGGGCCAGGGGGAAGTGACTCTCTGGCTTCCAAGAAGGGCACAGCTTCTGACTGACAAGAAGTGATAGCATTGTCCACCATTCACTTCCTTGGAGTCCTTGGTGAGAACTCTAGCACATGAATCACTCTCTCTTTTACATACTTTAGTTGTTAATATTGTTGTCTTATCTCATTGCTGTTTGCAGAAAACTGTTCTTATCTCAACCAGTGATCTTCACCTTTTGTGCCTCCAACTCTCAACTCCATCCTGCTGGAGCAGGAGTGAATTAGTGACGTGGTTTGGGAGAGTCTTGGTGGGGACAGGAGACCATTTCTAAACCATGACAACCTTTCATCAGGCAAGTGATAAGGAATTTCATGCATAGACAGGCAGGTTCTCTTCTTGCTGTAGAGGATTTCCACCAGTGCCTGTGTTCTTGTTGAGTAATAATGAGATACCACAATGAAACAGTAGAAGATGTATGTCAGATGGTTCTCCAATAACATTAGAAAAAAAAGCAGCTGATGTATGGGATATTGAAGGCAGATTAAGTTGTTAATGTATATTAGTATATTCTTAATTTCCTTTTAATTGAAAAGGACATATTGACTTTAATTAAAACCATTTCACAGGAACTGTCAATTAGCACATGTCAAACTAGTTAATTCAGAACAGAATTCTTTTAATTAGGGTCTGCTTTCCTTTAACTGTGGGGCCAATGAAATCAGCCTTTCCTTATCAAGAATTTAAATGTCTCAAAGAAATACAATAAAGATCTCTAAAAACTCTTATCTATTATTAGAAGCCCATATGGATAACATTAAAATGATGGTGCTGGCATTGTTCATGCCACAGACATCAGAGTTTCCTTTATGACTGTTTGAAAAAAATAAAAAAAGAAAATGATGGCTTTGAAGAAAGACGATTTTAAATACACAGATTTATCCTACATTAAAGAGACTACAAAATTTATGACATGGATGCTCACATTTAAATTATTTAATATGTCTGCTTAAATAAATGGGCCTATTCAAATGTGTTGTGTGTTCTATCAGCCAAAGACACATAAAACATTTTCAAAGCATGCAGCATGAAATTCTTCCCTTAAATGAACTATAATCGAAACGAGAAAAGAGACTGAATTTTTTTATTTTTTTGGACAATAGCAGCATTGTTAACTTTCATTGCATGTGAAGATTTAACTAATTGCTCTTTAGTTAAATTGCTAATCCAGTGGCTGTGAACATCAGTGTGCTAATGTCATCTCAGTTACCAAATAGTATATAGTCCCTGTCTTGACTTTCACATACTTTGTGAATATATCTCTGGCTGGTTGATGGGTTTCCGCCTCTTGGCTGATGTACTGCTGTAAAGACCTTCTCCATGGTTTCTGGGAACCACCATGTGTGACATCTGTAATGCTGGTAACATCTCTTCAGGAGTAAGAACAGCTGAGAAAAATATAGCAAATCATAAAAGGAATAATTGCAAAACCTAGTCTTAGTCTAATCATACAGGGTTTAGCCACTGTTTTACTGACCTCTGTCAATATAGGATTACAGAGATCAGTGAAAGGAATACTTAATAACTGAACTATGGATTCCAAAGAGGATTATCTGGTAAGATATTTCATGTATCCTGATGGTCTGTTGACTGTATTAGGAACCTGATTATGGGCCTGACTAACTCAACAATAAAACATGAATCATTCCCCAAAATTAAGTATGACTGGTCTGCATTAAAATTTAATGTGTCCTAGAAGTACACTTTACCTAGAATCCTACCCATGCTAATTTTGCTCCCAGGCAACTCTCTGGTAGGCGGTGTGTAGTAGAGGTGTAGGAATGCCATGTGTTAAAATCTGTGTTAAGGTTCCTACAAAACCTAAAAAACTGGATGAACTTTAACTAGATGATCTACAAAGCTGAAATACTGTGCCCCAGGAGTTCTTCAGCTCAAGCAAGAGGCTGTGTAGAGATGTCACTGTGCTGCCTAGTCTCCTGCTTAAAGTGTACCCGAGTATAACTAATAATTGTAGTTCTACTTTTAAATGTGACTGTAGACTGGTAACATAAGACCCTAATCTTTATTCATTAATCCCATTGCAAACCATATTAAATCTGTCCTCATCAGTTTAAATGCTTACCATAATTTAGAACCCATTCAGCTGATGCAAGTCACTTTGCCACTGAATTGTGTATTTCAACTTCTTTTATAACATAGCAGAAGCAGTGTTTTGCACTTATATCATCTTGCTCAATATATTGTTTTTTTCAAAATGGCAATTAGCAATAACTTTTCCTTTAAAATTACTCCTATAGTGGCTGTGCATGGGAAGTATGGTTATGTTTACCACAAGGTGAACATAATTATATGTTCCTGTTATAATACTGTTATACTGAACTTCAGACTCTAAAAATATTTGAAGAGTTTAAATTATGAGAAACTCGCAGATTATGGTGAAATTTTAAATCTTTACAGTATTCCAGCCTGGTGCTTAATTATTGATGTAGCTCATAAATAATGGCAGGAACAACGGAGAAACAGTTTTAGGGAGGGAGTGTAACATGCTGAATCTTCACACAGAGCTAGTTAGAAAAGGAATTAAAAGCAGAAGATCTCTGCAAATATACCAGCATAGCCTACTATGTGCTATGTGCCATGCTGTCAAAACAGTGAAAAGTTGTTTGGGTTTTTTTTGTTGTTGTTTTTATTTTCTTCTTTTTGTTTTATTTTTGTTTCTTTTTTTTTTGTTTGTTTGTTTTGGGTTTTTTTTTGCAATTAATACTACAGCGACTTAGCAACAGCCCTAATATTTACACACCTATGGATCTCATGACTTAGTAGCAAGCTTTGACTTAAATTAAACCTGTCAGTTTCTGATAGGAAGAAATCATTACAGAACTTCAAAAGCACTTGAACCACAGCAAGATTTTTACAATTATCTATATAATATCTTTATACCTTTATTTGCTCCTTGATCTTCTGTGGCAGTCCTAACCTCTCTGTCAACTTTGTTCTGTAAGAAGCTGGACCTTAAAGCATACTATTAAAAATACATATATATATGAAAATGCTGCAGTATACAATGAATATCACTCAGTCTGACATTCTTTTTTGAATAAATGCTTTATAAAAGTTGCCTATGTGAATCATGTACTGTTCATGTATTGTTCATGAATAAAATGAAGAACCATTTAAAAATTACTAGCATTACAGAAATGTAATAGCTTTTTAACAGATTATTTAAATGACTGTAGCTCTGATTTCCAACCATTTTATCCAAACAGCTATGTCAGAACTATCCCAGAAAAGGGAGTAACTTTCTAATTAAACTCTTTTGTTGTTGCATTTAAGAAATATTTTGGAAGCAAGAATTTCTCAATTATGCATTCATCTTTCAGAGCAAAGCCATACAGGGTATAAGAACACAATCTCACAACCCCAGATGAAAGCACAAAGAGTTTGGAGGATTCATTCCATTCTTAAAATCACAGTGAAGAAAGCATTTAAACATATGCAGAGTAGAAAAGACAATTTGTTCTGACTGACCAGTGTGTAGATAACTTCCTCAGGAGTCTTTTGTCCCTGCAGCTTGCCTTGCCAGGTACTTCTTCCTATTTCAAAGAGGACTTTGAGTCATGACTGCTGTGCTCATGTTAAACCATTACAGCAACTTGTTAGCAGCACCCAAAGATGGAGCCCCCACCCATTAAACTATGAGAATTCCCTGCTTAAAGTCTTCTAGACTGACATCTTGTGTTTGCTATTGTTTTGAAGTACAGTTCAGTTTTTTTTCAAAAACCACTGTCTTTTGGACAACTATGTCTTCTGCTGGCTATTTTTGAAGAAATCAACCTTTGTGTTAAGCAATGAAAACTACATAGTTGAAAAAATAATGCTAAGGCACCTCATGCATGCCTAATTATTTGCAATGTTTTTTATTAGCCTTAAACAAGGACAGTCAGATAACTGTCCCCTCATCTGGAACAAGGGACCTATGGACCATCGGCAGTTCACTGATCATAGATGAGGAGCTGCTGGTTTTGCTCCCACCGTGTCTGTGAGCATATTCCTTCAGGTCATATTGTCTCACACTACAGCAATGTCACCTACTACTTTATTAAACAATTCTACAAGCATAACTAAAGCATTTGGGTTGTTAAGATATATTTAAGAAGGTTTCAAAACAGCACATTGTATTTTGTAGTGAAGTCATAAAAATATGTCAACATGAGCGCATCTAATGAGGAAAATGTTGCATGCAGATGTCTGTTTCCCTATTATCCCACAAAATAATGTGTATTTTTATTTATATGAGTAATTTTAGACACAAACATTTTACCAAAACCTCATTCATTTAGGAAATATATAAATAAAATGAGCTTAATATAAGAAAGTGTTTTAAAATATATTTTAGTGATCATAAAATAAAAAGAAATTATAAAAAAAGTCTTAAAGTATTTTTATTTTTCCTTCATGATGAGAAAGAAATATAGGCTATCATCTGGCATATTATTTGTGACGTGGCAGTGAAATGAAATTTGTGCCTCACACCATGTATTCTGTACAGGATGAAAAGGAATATAATCTAATTTTTTTATTTGAAGGTTCTGTCTGGGCACATTGGCTACCAATTTTATTTTTATTGCAGTGCATGGATAGCTAAGTCACATATCCTTATGTTAATGCAGAGTACATAGAAAAGGAAAGGGAAAGTATAATTTTTGTTGTTGCTTTTGTCATTTGAAATTTCCATAGTGTCCATGCACATTAGATACCATTTCATTTTTACTGGATTGCACTGATAGCACTGTCAAATATAATTAACAACATGGTAGAAAAAAACCCCAAGAAAAAATAGATTTCCCCTCTGCTTCTGCTATGACCATTGTTTGAAATTTTTGTATTGTGTGAATAGCATTTTTGGAGGGTAGTGGATATACTGAAAAATCTTATCTCCATTGTAAAAGATACAATGCTAAACATGTTTGTATTGCTCCATATGAGAGTGGATAGAAAATATTGTGCTACTCATATTTCTTTTCAGTGGGATACAAGTTTGTTCATTATCTAGGAACAGTTAGTGTAAGAACAGCCATTTCCCAGGAAAATTGGAACAATAACAGAATTTAATTTCCCCAAATCAGTATATTTTATTAAAGTGCTTAACTCATGCATCTCAAAATAATTTCTGTGTCCACCTCAGTCTTTCAACTTCTGAGCAGAGAATGTGACACCCTCTTTAGGACATATAGGATTACTCTGTAGTTGTGGTGGACTCATTCCTCATCAATGACTTGAATAAACAAGTCACCAGGATGGACATGATGCCCACCCACATGGGGAGAACCAGACAGCTGTGTGACTGATCTCTTTTCCAGTACACATAATTTTACAAGTTAGCACAAACAACAGGCAGGAATATGGCCACTGAATTTACTTTGAAAAACTTGTGTCTTATTATAGTGGATATATTGTGAGCAATTGTCTCAGTTTTGGAGAGCAAAAGAGGTCAGCTTGTTTTATTTTAGATTTATTATTAGAATTTGTGTATCATACACAACATTGGCTCTTTATCCTTGACCTTTGGAGCAACTGTGTTGTGGTCCTGTAAATTGACTTTAATTTTTAAGGAGCAGCCCTTGGACAGACAGATGTAGGGCTGCCAACAAGAGATGTCAAGCTTCAGTATGGTTCTTCTTGTACAGCTTGGGTAGTTCTACTAGTCTGAGATAGATCTTATGCATTGCAGCTTGCACCCTGCTCTTTAGGCAAAATACCACAAGCTGGTCAACAAATCTACTGAAAAGACTGGAAGGCATATCTTTAAAGAGCAGCTGACCACTCTGGGTTTATTTAGTTTGGAGAAAAGGGGGCTAAGGGGTTAGCTACAACTTTCTCAGAAAGGATTCTGGAGAGGCAGGTGCTGGTTTCTTCTCCCTGGGATCCAGCAGTATGCGTGGGAATGGTTTAAACCTGTTTCAGGGATGGTCGAAGGTTGCCATTAGGAAGCATTTTTTGTTGAAAGTGTGGCCAAACACCGGGAATAGAGGGATGCCCCAAACCTGTCAACGCTTAAGAGGTTTCTAGGTTATGGCTGAATAACATGCTTTAACTTGATATTTAACTAACTTAACTAACTAACTAACTAACTAACTTTAATTAGACCTGAAGTGAGGTGAGGCAGGTGGACTAGATAAGCGTTGTAGGTCGCTTTCAACTGAAATATTAGTCCTCTCCTCTCCTCTCCTCTCCTCTCCTCTCCTCTCCTCTCCTCTCCTCTCCTCTCCTCTCCTCTCCTCTCCTCTCCTCTCCTCTCCTCTCCTCTCCTCTCCTCTCCTCTCCTCTCCTCTCCTCTCCTCTCCTCTCCTCTCCTCTCCTCTCCTCTCCTCTCCTCTCCTCTCCTCTCCTCTCCTCTCCTCTCCTCTCCTCTCCTCTCCTCTCCTCTCCTCTCCTCTCCTCTCCTCTCCTCTCCTCTCCTCTCCTCTCCTCTCCTCTCCTCTCCTCTCCTCTCCACTGTGCCACAGAGGATGGTCTCAGACAATTTATCCAGCATCAGTAATTCCCTTTCTTTTTTGTTGAACAACATTTTGAATGTGAATCTTTTTGGAACATATGGCTTTGCTCCTGCCTTGACAGACAAAAAGCTGTCTCCAAGTTTGTTCACACACCTTTGAAGAGGCTGTTAATAAGGAGGGATAAGACAGTTTCCAGGCTCTTCCACTCTTTCCAAAGAGTAGGACAATAAAGGCACTAGGATGAGATTTGTGGTGTACATGAACCACTTTGAATCTGGAAGGACAAGATAACCTTGGCCAACATATCTTCAATGACTGTTGCATGACATTAAATGACTACAGATGTATGTAAATAGATTTTGTGGTGTCACAACAGGCTACATGACAATAAGCCACCTGAAAACAGAAATACATGACAGATAGCATGGTGTACATTTTTAATGCATTTCCTTGTATGGGGCTCAGAAAAGCCTCTTCCTCACCCACTGCAACAGGTTACTTGTGTGCAAAAGCAGCAGCATTCCTTCTTCAAAACATCACGTATCATGAAAATCATAAAAGAAAGGCTGGGCAGAGGAATCCCACAAGTCCTTTTATTCACATTGAATTTGAAGTGTCAGGTCCTGTACTGCTGCTGCTGCTGCTGTTCCTTGGATGGTGTGTATAAAAATTGACACACTCAATCATGTAACTCGAGGGCAGTGGGGATAGCTTGCTTTCGTAAAGTCATTTGCTGTGTTGGGTGCAACTTTTGATGACGCTGTTGTCCTTTTCCCTCCTGTACCTCAAGTGAGACAGAACAAGTGTGAAATATTACATGGCAGGTGTTAGAGAAAGAAGGATAATGCAGCAGTTTTGGAAGAAGTACTGGATGGAAATAAACAACTTAAGTCTTCATCTGGTGAGGAAACCCAGAACCATTCTTTCCTCATGAGCTGCAGGAAAAAGAGGGAGTGTGTACTGGGGGGTTGTAGATGGTAAATTTTAACTTGGTTTTAAAGATCTCCATATGTTTTTATTTGTGTGCTAAAACTACAGAGATCTCTTTGACTGATCAAGCTTGAAGTTTGAGATCATACACCAGAAATTTATGTCTGAATCTTACATCTCCGGTGTGGACTGAGCCTCTTCAGATGGCAGGTGATATCACAGGTATTATTAAGCCACTTTTTCTTCCACTATTATTTTAACAAAATGCTGGTTTAATTTCTAAAGCATATTACATCACGCTATTCCCCGCTTTTTTTTCTTTTTTTTTGACAGTCACCACAAACACTGGCAGGAGCCTGACAATGGAAAGTAATAGCAGGAAAAAATGGATTTTTCTCAACATGTTGAATACACTGCCTTTGCAATCCACCTGCAGTCTGCAGACTTGCTGTTATAGAGAAACAAAGTTAAATAACCAACTATGGACTTTATATATTAAAAATAAAACAGCCCAGAAGACAAAAAAACCAGTTTTAAAATAATAATCAAACTTATAGTCATAATAGAAATGATTGAATACTTTCTGTGATAAACTTGCTCCATGAAGTATTATTCTTTCTCTGGAATAACTGTAAATGGATAGTGATAGATGCTGGTACTCAAATTTAGTTTTTTTTTTCCTATCAGAAACTTATCCTTAGGGCCTTTTAGTTAGCAGCTCTTTTGATGTGTTATCAACCCACACTCTCATCACAGAGACTTTTCAACAGAGTGTGCACTTCTTGAATAAAACCTTCTTGTACAATCTTCAGAATAAAAGAATTCTTACTTCTAATTTGATAATTTATGCACCTGGTAGCTGAGATACAAAGTATCTTGTGTCATAATTCTAGGAAAATTAAAAAAACTTCCACTGCTAAAAAATCATGTTCCCCACAAAACACTGACTTATAGTAAGCAAGAATTGGGTTTGCCTCTTTATTTACAAATAGGAAAAATCAAATACTATAGCTTATAGACATTATCGTGGCCTGGCAAAGTCAATTTTGTATGAAGCGCAATAATGAATAGTGACTGTCTTAGTTACAGCAGGAAAAGAGAATTTTGCTGAATGCTGTGTTTACCACAGCCAAACACCTACTCATCTGTCAGGCAACACTACATTGAAAGGAAATTCCTATGAATTGGAGAAATAAGAATTTGGCCTCATGGAGAAGAGAATTTTCCTACTTTGTGAACTCATGTACTGATTAAAAAAGAAGCAATTATAGTTTTTCAGCATATTAACAGTAAATTTATTAAAACCATTCTCTGATATTCAAGTTATATTTAATACTTTTTATGAGATTAAGACACAAAGATAGATCTATTTTTAGGAAATATCTTCAAAATTCAGTTGGAAGAGAGCTGTACTACAGAAAAGATGCAGATTAATTTGTGATGGGATCCTTTAATGTCTAACAGCAAAGAAGAAAGTGTTGACTAACTCAGTGAAGAGAGAAATTTTGGTGTCATCATTGTCTCTTTGCAATCACTTCTCCAAATGTTTATACGAGAAAGCACTGACTAAAAATTAC
Organism: Sturnus vulgaris; assembly: GCF_052056855.1. Taxonomy (NCBI): domain Eukaryota; kingdom Metazoa; phylum Chordata; class Aves; order Passeriformes; family Sturnidae; genus Sturnus; species Sturnus vulgaris. The sequence continues at coordinate 28,375,485 of NC_142283.1, forward strand.
TTAAAAGATTTAATCTGATGTTATTATAGTTTTTACTGATTGTTTACTATATTGACCTGCTTATGTAGATACTTTAAACTAGTGCATTGTCTGAAACTAACTTGCAACAGGTGAGTTGAAAAGCTAGTTAAAGACGTGTGTTGGTTATAAAATGAACACAATAATTCTAAATTATTTCAAAATTTACGTAAAAATGAGTGAATCAAAGTAGACTAAAGCATCTGACTATTTATACCCAAATTTTAAAATTGTAAGTATATAATAATTAACCAGTAATTTTGAAATAGATAATTTCCCTCTATGTTTTAATATATTTAATAACTGAAATCTTCAGGCTAGCATGTTCTATAGAAGACATGCAAATGTTTAGTGAACAAAAATAAAGAGAATGTATGCTCCTTTGAAAGCAACTTTCTATGTGAAAAGACTATTAACATATTAACATATTTGACCTGTTGTGACGGGTAGCGGAACACGACTATACAAAAATTAAAAGAAATGGACCTGAAATTCAACAAAAAAAAATATTTGATAAGGGTTGTATTTCTGGGCATCTAGTACAAGCAATTATTAGCAATAATAATGTTATCTTTCATTGATGACTATCAGAGTTATTAAAATGGTATTTGGTAGTCTGTTGACTGTCTGTCATTTTTCTGGCATACCAAAGAAATTAAAATAAATTATTTGGGAAGAACACTATTACTTTTCTGTCTTAGATTTATAATTATATTCATAATTGTAATTGATTTCATGTTGTGCCATCAAGTGACTTCATGTATTACCCAACAGTTTTTTCCTTGCCAATCTAAAGATGGGCCCAGAATGAAAAAACTGCTCACTGAACCACATACTTCTCTCTTGCTCTCAAGACATTACATCAGAGCTTTTGTTGTAAGATACCACAACAACACATGGACAATATTTTGCAGCAGAACAAGATCCTAAGGAATGATCTGCAGATTTCCATGGAGGGTTGTCTCCTGCTCATCGTGCTGCAACTCATTGTCTGCAGGTGAAAGTTACTTCCATTAATAACTGATGCTGCAATACATCCTAGTCTGTTTTAGTGATAAATAGTATTAATTTAAAGAACCACTGTCAGGAGCTTAATAGCCACTGGTTTTGGTGAGCAGAAAAGAGGCTCACACTGGCCTCTGTTTTTCACAGAAACACTTGAAAAACAACTACTGCCATGATCCCAAAGGAGTAGCAACCCCTTTCCATAAATTCAATTTGTTCATAATTTATTAATTTGTTTGTGACATAGAGCATATATAGCCTTCTTATATTTCACACACATGAAAAGATTACATGAACAGTATACATATAATATATATAATATTCACTTTACAAAAATATAAACTAAAGTGCCCTATTAGCATCTATTAGCAAAGGGTTAATTTCCTATTCCACATGAAATCCAGATTGTATGCCTAGCTGAGTTGCTTGCTATGACACTGCACTGGTTGCAGGTATAAAGTGGTAGCAAGGAAAATATTAATCAGTAAGCTGGGGCTGCTTCTGCAAAAGTTACACCAGAGAAAAAATTAAGAAGAGGCTGAGATCTGGATCATGGAAAAGCTTGTATGATTTTCTGCACCAGATTATGGAGTTTAGAAAAGAAAAAATTATGCAAAAGGAAGCTATTTTTATTTTTAAAAATTATGATTAGTGAGTTTATTTAATATGTTTTATTTATACTCATGATTAGGACGATAATAATAGCAAAAAATGCTAAGAGAATATGTCAGAATTCTAAAGTTCTAAATCAGAAAAGACTTATTGGAGAGAATAATTTTTCATCTGCTTTATACCTAAAAGCCAGGTAATTTTGGAATATAAGACAGAATAACAGTTTGGCTGCTATTTTTTTTTTTAACAAATTTATATTTTCTCTTTGTGCTTTGAAAACTGGAAAAGATAACTCGTCTGATGAACTGGATGTTTTAGTTTTTAAGTAATATAATTATAAGTGTTGATGTCACTTAGGGTAGAAAAGCAACTAAAAGTGGTGTATGTAAGAAAATACTGACATTTTTTACATGTTTCAAATGTTACCACAATTTCTCGCTGAAGATTTACAGAAAGAAAAAAAAAGATTAAATTCATAGGGCATTTAATTCTGTCTTTTGTTCAGCATAATGAAAAAACATTTTTGTCTTCCAAATGCAATGATGGTGATTTGCATTTTCAAATGGAAAAAAAAAAAAGAATTGTTAAACAACAGGCAAACCATTTCCACTGCTGGAAATGTCTGTTTTACTTTTTAAATCTTTATTCAGCATGTAATTGCTTCTATGATGAATTGTCAGTTTGTTCTGTTATCTGAGATAACGCAAGGCCAAACAATGGGCCAATTGAACTGTCAAGAGAAAGATGAGGACCACAGAAATTCCGCTTCTTGTATACCTTTAGGTGGTCAGGCAAGTGACCCTAGAAAGAGCAAAATGTTCAGGAAGCCTTCTTCTTCCCAGACATGAGATAACAAAACCTGATGGATTAAAGGGTATTGCAATTTCAAACTCATCCATCTGAAAGAATGACCAAACCCATTTATCCATTTTCATTAAAAGAGACCAGACTTCCTGGTGAGATATGTCACACCAGTGCAGACACTGCTGCAGGTTTGGAAGGACCCGCAGTAAGCCAACTGCTACTACTGGGTAGTGGAAACCTGAGGACGGATCTGATCGGCGAGCTATGTTCTGAGTTGCAGCAAAGCTGAGAAGGAAAACTCTTTTGGACTACAAATTGGAAGGAAGGCATTTTGCAAATGCCAGTTTAGTTGAAAAGTATGTTTTTTTGGTAGTGGTCCACTCTTTCTCAGCATCAAATAGTTAACACTATGTCATGACAGGCAGAGGAAATTACAATAGCACAAGACATTCCCTTAAAAAACAACAAAATATAGAATCATAGGTAGGTCTGGGGAGGAAGAGACTCTTAAAGTTCGTCTAGTCTAATTCCTCTGCCTCCAGCAGAGGAATTAGATATCTTCAGCTAGATCACACTGCTCAGAGCCCATCCAACCTGGCCCTAAATGTTTCTAGAAATGGGGTGGGCATCTACCACTTCTGTGGGCAACCAGATCTACTGTCTCACAATCCTAATCTTAAAGTATTTCTCCTCATATCTAGTCTGAATACTCCTGTTTTCAGTTCAGTTTATTACTCCTGTCCTTTCATTCCATATTCTTGTCAAAAATCACTTACCAGCTCTCTTTTAGCCCCTTTAGATGCTCTAAGGCCTCCCTGGAACCTTCTCCTATCCAGGCTGAAAAAACTCAAATTTTTTCATCCTGTCTTCATAGGAGAGGTGTTTCAGCCCTTGTGGATCCCCCTGTAATTGCTTCAATAGGTCTAAATTCTTCTTACACTGAGGACCCCAGAGCTGAATGCAGCACTCCAGGTGGGGTTTCACGAGAGTAGAGTAGAGGGGCAGAATCATCTCTCTTGGTCTGCTGGCTACAGTGCTTTTGCTGCAGCCTGTGACACAAGCTGGGGCATGTCCAACCTTTCTTTCATCAGTGTGACAAGTCCTTCATATAAGGCCTGCTCTCACTTCTTTCAGCCCCTTGACTGTATTGATTCTGGGGGTTGCCCCAATGCAGGGGCAGGACCTTGCACTTGGTCTTATTGAACCAGACACGTTTTCCAGAGTCCCACTTCCTGAGCTTGTCCAAGTCTCTCTGGATGGCATTCTGTCCTTCAGACCGATTGGATTTATGTCATCAAAATATGAGTGCAGCAATGAAATAGGAAATAAATACATAGTCAACAGACTTGAAACTATTACATGGATCTACACAGATATAATCAAAATTACTTAATCTCATTTGGCTCTAACTTTCAAAGAAGTTTGAGTTTCTAAACAAATGAAGGCCATTCATGTGAGGAAAGCTACCCATAACTCCTTTGCTGTCATGTTTCCCCTAAAGCAGCTGTAAAAAATCACTAGTTTTTTTCTTTTCATAGGAGTTTAGAAAAGTATAAAACTAAAGTGGGCCTTGAAAATGCAAAGAAACTTTGGAGTTGATACTCTGACAGGTAACAGAAACAGATGACAGCATACATCGACAGACCAGAGGCAGTTAGGAGTGAAAGATCCAATAAGATGTGAGAAATCAAAGTAGTCAGAGATCTTTAGAACAGATATAATATTATTAATTTAATTGCCAGTGGAAATGGTAGAGGTGTACACACTATCGTGGTAAAGAGAAGGAACAGAGAGGTTGAACGTTGAATTTCTCTGCTCCTTTATTTCTTCCCTTCTCTATTTCATTAATCCAGACATCAAAGGAGTGCAGTTTCTGTCCATACATTTCACTGGGGTTTTATCAATCTAATGGGGATTCTGCAAATTAATCTGTGACGTTGTGTCATAATTCAGTGGACCATGCTTACAAATAATTTCCAGACCTATCCCTGTATTTTCTTTTTCATGTTTTCTGGTAGCTGTGATTAAAGATTTTAAATCAACACCAGTTGCCACACCACAGTGTCTGAAATACTATTGTCATTTTCTCCTATAAGATAGATCCACCAGGATAAATATTTCAATGACAAAGCCAGTATTTCTTTTTCCTCCATGACTACTGTTAAAATACTTCAAATATTTACAGATTTTTATTATATCTCATTGTTGACACTTATCAATATTCAGAACTTAAACTTCTCCCAGTAAATCAGTTTCCCCAGTATTTTAATGTATTTTTGTTTCTAAATTCTATTATATGGTCACTTTTGAGAGGAAATAAAAATGTGGACTTAGCAGACCAATGCATGCCATGAAAACGATGAAGCAATTTGAGAGATACAGCAATAGCAGACTGAATGATATCCCTCCAGAATTCTGAAGATAGAAATTTATTAATTATAGTATGTATAAATCGGAATATACTTTATATCTTTAGGATAGTAAGAATAATATATAACCACCCCCCACCACAGACGAAAAGGCATTGATACTGTTAATTTCAGGGTTTTGAGTTTAAGATATGATGCGAAAATTCAGACACATTCTGGTGCTGGGAAAGCAGTTGAATTGTCCTAAAGATGTTGAAAATGCAGGACTTGAAGGAGTATAACCTGAAAGGACTAAACCAATGCCTCTTCTATAAAGAGGAGCTGAATTGTGGATCCCCCTGTATTTGCTTCAATAGGTCCAAATTCTTCTTTCACCGAGGACCCTAGATTTGAATTTAGCACTCCAGAGCAAAACAGGTAAAAGTGAGAAAGGAATAAAAAGCCCTGCAGTTTCCAAAACCGTATGGTAAAGAAAATTTAAATAAACTGTTCCAGGAAATAAATATCTGTGTAGGAAGGAATGAACACCTACTATGGATTAAACCAAGTATTTATTTTTTAGTGCATCAGTTCTCTCCTCTTTCCCTGCCCCACTCCCATCCCCAACCCCCTCCAGCATGAAGGTAAATTAAAATTGTACTAACACATAGTTAGGATGGATAATAACTCCAGCTATGTTTCTCTGGTCATGTCCACACATATTGACTGGGATGGAGAAAGTGAGAACTAGCTCATGCCAATAAGCTGATTTGAGTGGCTCTGAAACCGATATGGCCAGTGGTAGGGTGCTGGGATAATTGAGGTATCTGCTGAGCTCCAAATCTCCCTGCCAACTCCTGCGGGGTCTAACACTACACAGCAACCTGTCTGTCTGTCCATGCCCAAGCTGTGGCTGTGTTTACTCATGAAACAAAGCTTGATTCTCCAGATTTGTTCTGTAGGAGCATACTACAGAGACTGCAAGGATGTTGCAGTGCAAGTGGAGACTTATGCAAAATTTGCTTGTGAGGAGCAGTGAGCCAACTTATGTTCCCATATTTAAAAGAACAGCAATAACCCAACAAGCCAATATTTTTTTTTCTACTCTAAACCTGTAAATGATACAGAAATCAATGTCATATTGTCATCTTAACCACAACTTGTTGCTTGTAGGAGTACATCCAGATTTGTTCATTTGACTTTGGGAAGGACACGTGATGTCACTTGGGTAACACATTTTGGACAGAGTTTTTATTTAGCGTGTTGAGCAAGTAGTTAGACCTCAGCCTGAGACTGACTCATCTTGGATTCCCCCGAAGTCTGTAGAAAAAATATTAGCTGATTTGATGTAGAAATACAACAAATGGTATATCTTCTGCCCTATGCAGCCTCACAGATCAAAAATAGAAAGGTACATTGATGAACAGAAATAAGATTAACTCCTCTATCTGGCTTGAAATCAAAATGGGATCCAGCCCTATTCAGTCAAATATTTTGGCTGGATTTTTAAAAAGGGTTGGATCAGTGCATTGCTGTTATTCCCTGCAACAATTAATATAAACAGAAAAATATGTGACTTTTAAAGTCAAATGCTCTTACTCAGTTTTGAAATGAAATTACTGTGAAAAGCTTGGCTATCTGCAAGTAATCAAATGTAATGCTTCATGTTGTTCAGTAGTTTTTCTGTCTGAAGAGGTTAGAAAGGATATATTTTCCTATGTTAACGGGTAACCTCAGTTTTATTTTTCATGAGCTGGTATGTTTTTTATATACATACTCATTAATGCTGGAGATACAATGTGCCACTGCCTAATTCTTTGTGCCACTGGTGTTACTACTCCAGTTAGGAGAGAGCATTTAACATCCCAGAAGAAAAAGGAACAGTTGTTCCCTTTGCTTCTCATGGATTCAGCTCAATCACTCCTTTGTGGTCATCCAAATTTTGGTCTACTTCCTTACTCTTTCAGCCAATAAAATGTAATTTTCAATGTGTCCAATATTCTCTATGCCTAGGCTTTACCCATTAAAACACAAGTAAGGGCAAAAGTGATGCAGGGCACTGGTTAACGGTGACTTTCCCTCGTACATATGTAAAAATCTTGTCAAGTACACTTCTGCCTAATGAGAAAGCACAGGTGTTCTGACAAGCAACAGCAACAAATTAAAAAAATAGTCACTATCCTGTCAAATAATGTTTTTATATCAAGGATCTGGAATACAAAGCAGACTTATCAACAATCACATTTTGTGTAGAATTCACTTGAATGTAACACCTTCTCCCTCTAAGGTTTTGAGTGAGGTATCTTAAAGAAGATAATGGAACTTACTTATCTCAGGAACAAAAGCTCTTTTTTGAAAGCTGTCAGCTTCCTGACAGATATGATGAACATTTACTTCAGTCTTGTAAAACATATTAATCAAACTTGTTCCTATAGCTTCAGTCCAAGGAGGGTTACTGTTTTCTTTAGAAAAATGTTATACATAATTGAGGAACTTATTGGAATACATGTACAGCTTCCATGCAAGCCACTGTCTATGACATTCATTTATTTGTAATGAATACATACTAGTCTATAACAGGCTTAAGGGAAATGTTAACAATATATGGAAATCTGTTTAATACAAGGCTATTTGCCAAAGATCCATGCACCATTCATTGAACCTTAAAAAACTTTTGAAAATATGGGCTGCATTTGCAAACTTCTATGTATGGAGAGCTGGCAAGCTGCCTGGTTTCTCCTTAAAGGATTTTCATACTTGGAAAAATAAATTTTCCCAGACAAAAGTCAGTGTTTTCATGTTTTAATGAAATCAAACCGATATGGCTGACAATTTAGTGTCTCAACACTGAAAATACTGAAAAATCAGTTACTTCAATCATCATAACTACAAATTGCTCTGTTTTCAAAGACTGTATACATATGACAGTTTTACCAGAAACATCCCCATCCTTAATCTTTTGTGAGTTCTCTTAAGCTGTGAAATTCTTTTTTTCCCAAATGCAGGATTTTATAATAAATGGGGAAATAAATCCAATCCAGCACTGTAATCAGATTTTTAAACCATTGTATTAATGTCTTGTTCTATTTAATTTGATGTATATTTCATATCCTGCTTGCCTGTTACACAGATGTGGAAATGTGCTGGCATTCCAGAGCTTTACGAGTGAGAAAATGCTCAAGGCTTTTTCAAAGTGGATGCTGAACATACGTTTCTCTTCTCTGACTCCAGTGGATGCTAACAGCTGTTCCAGCAGACAGGTATCACAAGGTTAAAGGCTAGTAGAGCTGTGTACCTTCGGGATCTGACTGTCCGCAAAGGAGATGGGTAGTTTCTCAAAACTAATAATGAAAATGGCAGCAATGATGAGAAGCTGAAGGAGCTGACAACACCACCACCACCACCACCAACAACAGAAAAGAAACCAGCAAAAAAGGAATTCTGGGTATTACAACACCTGGCAGAGCTGATTTTAATATCTGGCAGGTTGAGTTCACTAATCTTTGCTATTCATATTGATCATAGAGTTTTAGTGATTTGTGCCTATTTAGACATGAAAGAGTGTTGCTACAACATGGGAGCAAGTTTGCTAGCACCTGCCGTTCTTTCTCCACGATAAAAACTGATATGAACTCTTCTAAATGCCTAACAGATAATTACTTTCAACACTGAATAAGAAAAGCAACATCTTTAGAGTGTCCTTTATCTTTAAGAAGTAATTAAAAAAATAGACTAAAACTCAGCAGCAAGGCAAACCAACATTCTTACCCTCTCTCTTTTGTTTCTTTGATTACTTGGAGCCTTGTAATCAAACTAAGCCTAGTTTCAGCACCCTTGGGGCAGTATCTCTTAGTTCTCTGTCAGGCTGCATTGGAAAACAATCAATCTTATTCTTGTGCTGGCTTGGTAGAAGTGCCACAACACAAGGAGCGCAATGCTTTGCTTTTTCTGTGAAGATTCGATGACAAAAGTTTTTATCAGAAGCTGACTGTATTTAGGATTATGAATATGCAATGACTCTCATTAGTATTGAAGCACAGGAACACAGTCTGACATCCCTTGCCACTTTTAGCTGCTGCAGAGTTGTCTAATGAATTGTCTTGCTCTTTCACTCTCACAGTCTTTACTGTTACGGCCCAATTTGAGAATACTATTGATGGGAAAAAATTAATTACCGAAAACCGCTCTTGATTTTGTTAAGCAGTGTTGAGTCAGGGTTTAAACTGTCAAAATAGAAAACCATTAAACTCTACAGGGGACAAATCCATCACAAGTGGAGAGGATATGCATATCTGTATGCATAGCCACGCACAAGCATAAAGGTGTATAGCATGGGTATGCATACGGTCTGTAACTGTACTGAGGCATACAAATATATGTGTACGTATCAGCGACTGGTCTCAGAAACCTAATGTCCTGATGAATTATTTCTTTTATGTTTCCAATAAGAACAAATGGAGATAATGAAAGGCTTTTCAAATTAACTTGACTCTGGTACGTTGCTACTTGATCAATCATTTTATGCTCTTCTTTACCCCATTGGAAATATGCCAAGTACTTTTCAGCTCATCTGCAATCTGTTTGAGTAAGTCACTGCTAAGGATGGTTTCAATAAGTGATTAAAATATGTGTTGTATTTTATTTGTTGTATTTGAGGAGGTGTGTAGGTTTTCAGAAACAAGCAGAAATGACCCTTTCCTCCCTAACTGGTTAAATTAAGTATTTTCTCCCCTATTTATCTGAAATGTCTTCTGATATAAAAGAAGCTTTAATGGCTCTCTGCAGATTGTGATGGGTAAAGTGAATTGAAACAGTTAACATACTCAAAAAAGCTTAAGCAGCATTCTGAAAGGTGTGTGCGTATACTGCAAATAATAAAGGATACAAAGTTCTCCCAGTAAGATGTCAGTCTTCTTGAGCTCTATATCCATTTAATCAGTAATGGAAATGGTCCCAGTGAGAGAAAAGAGGATCTGTTTAATTTTTACTGAGATTTTTGGCACTGTTGCTCTAACACAAGCTTGGCTTATCTCTTATCAACTGGATTAGAAAATAACGAACATCTACATCTTCTGAGTATCAAATACAAGAGTAGTTTAAAATAAATGCAGTTCTGACAAAAGTGGCTCAACTATCATACATCAAACACTTGTTACCTCTCTTTGCCTTAGTGACTGCACATGACTAAAAAGAGTGAGTGATAAAATCTGAAGAAAGATGAAACCAATCTGGACCTTTTTAAAGATCATCAATCATTCTGCACAGCCATGATATTATTAGTTCCAGTAAGCCTTGTTCTCCCATTTTATAGACATCTTAAGTCCCCCACCCTAGGACCAATGCTACCATGGGAAATAATTTTTATGGGCAGCATTTCAGTGTGGGCCAATCAGATCTAATCACATAACAAGCTACTGAATTATTCAACATTCTCCCTAATTTTGCATTCTTCCTTCACTTTGCTGTCACTACAGGGTTTTAAAAGTATGGATTTTTACAATATTTATTAAGAAGATAACCATTCACGGAAATTTTTCTTTCTCTATATCTTTCAATAATCATAATTTCCTTAGATTGTTGCAGTGCATACATTACTATACACAGAATATTTTCTCTAAAAGGAATAACAATCCACAATGTGGCACTCAGATTTAAACTCTTCCAGTTTTTATATACCAAATGTAAGGACAACAATAGTGAAACAATTGTGTTCAAATATAAAATATTCATATTTATGGAGCAAACTATAACCAGCATGTCTCTTAGCTGTTGCTATGAATACAGGGCTTATATTGTATGTGAAAATATTTCAGTTTTAATTGCAAATCTGTGCAGAGATGATTTGGGGTCTGTAATTAGCACATAAATTTCAGACTTTGCAACTGCTGTGAAAACACACATTATTTATGGAACTATTATTTAAATATAATTCAGTGGTTTTTGCTTTCAATAACTACTGTAGAAGTCTGATTTAATAAAATGTGAAAAATTCCCCATCTCTAGCACTTCTCTTCACATTATGGAGCATTCATTCCTCTGCACTGCCATCTCCCCCTCAATCTGCAGTGGACTTTGCTTTTATCCATACTTCACTCATATCTCAGGAAGATTTCTTCATATCCATGGTAATTATTTTGTTTAAAATGAAAGTCTGGATTATTCAAATAGCTCTGAACTGCACAAACAGAGTAGTTTCTGTTTGACTTCTCCATCCTCATGCTTTTCATCAGGATTAGAAGCAGGAATAGATAGGAGTCTAGCCGCAGCTGAGTTTAAGCTCCTGTGTGCAGATTTCCAGTTATCCAGAGAGGGTTAATGGAAGGACAAAGTGTTGCCTTGTTATCACCCACTTATTGTAAACTGCAGGCTCAGTAGCTCCCATCAGTGTAGAGCACAACTAGTACAAAATTCGCCTCTTCCTTGCCAGAAATCCCATTTTTTCCCAAAACAGATTACTCATGAAACCTGTTTTATGGCAATTTTTTCTGAGATCTTTTACCATTCTTGAGTTTTAAAAGTGTGTTTTTAGGTCTCATGGAACTGAGCATTTTTCTTGCCGGCTTTGTGCTTGTTTCTAGGTTCAGGACTGGAACTGCAGTTAAATAGTAAAACAGAGCTTGCAGTAACAACAATGATGAATCTGTGACACATCTGAAATTTTCTCTCTGCTACATTTTTTCCCCCTTTATCCTTTTGGGTCCCTGTGTATATAGCTTTGCTCTATTTGAAGGAAAATACTTGCCCGCTTTCTGTCTGCTTCCAAACTGCAAGACACCTTGCTGTCTCTGGCTGCTCCAGAAATTCTGTGCAATAGCAACCTCAACAACCACTGCCGTAATAATTAGAATAATGATCACCAACAGGGCTGCGTTGCTTCTCCCAGGGCTGCCTGCCCTTATAGAAAAAGCTGTATCCGCAGGAGCATCACCCAGCCCACTCACAGGGTGGGCTGAAAGCTATATCAGTGCCAGGAATGTGAGAATTTTTTGGGATGGGGGCTACCAGAATTTTCTCAGACTTACCCAGTTGTTGGCACTGAAGACAAGCAAGAGCCCTGTTGGGTGTACACAGGCATAATTTTATGTTTGGACAGTGATACCAATATCATGGTGCACATGCTCTAGAAAGATAGTTACAACGAGTAATTGAAAGATTCAAGCCATTGAAAGCTGTATTTTATAAAATGTATTTTATGTATTTATGTAAATGCACGTAATTTATTTTCCATTATTTTTCAAAGTTCCATTATTACTACCATTAAAATTTAGACAGAGGCCCAATTATGAACAGTTATTTTCTTATATGAAATTACTTTTTTTTTTGGACTTTGTAAAGCCCTCATTTCTGCCTTGCCATCACTGCCACAGGACCTGCCTTCATGGCTTCTGGTGGCAGCAGAATCCTGAGCCTCCTGATGAGGAATGGATCAAGAGAGCAGAAAGGCTTGAAGCCTCATGGGGAATGGCAGAGCAGACTCTGCCAAATGGTTTAGCCTACTCTTGTGGTAATATTAGACAAAGCTTCAGGTCCTGAAGGATACCCCAAACCTGCCTTTGTAAACTGAAAGTGGCATCTGGGGACTGAGAAGACAGTGAGTACATTCTTAAGAACACAAAAAAGGATGGATGAGACAGGAGAACTTTTCTGACAGACGAGTGAGTTAGTAATTGTTGTAACTGATTTCTTCACAATTTTGATGCAAAATTTGCTGGTTGTTTACACAATAAATCTTAGCATTCAGTATATGTCATAAGACTGTCTACTCAAAGAATAAAAAAATTCCTCTATTTTTATTTGGCTGGTACTACACTGACTGCTTCAGATCAATAGGTTATACCATCTTTAAAACCTCAGGAATGAAGTGGTTGCAGTAGCCTTATAATATTGGTATATTTTTCTCAATGTCTAGCATGATGAGATGCCATGAAAGCCTGAGCTTTCTCATGAGAAGGAAGGTACTGCTTTCTGGGAACAGGAAAAATCTTAATACATAATGTCTTTGAAATGTGTTGGAGTTATGCAGCCTTTTACACAAGGATTTCTAAAAGTGAGAGTGGCATTTGGCTCACAGGTTGCAGAATTGTAGCCCAAAACTTTGGGAAAGTAGACCTGTCCTAATATCATCCAGACCATACAATGTGCAACAGTTCAGATAAATTTGAATTTTTTTCACAATATCAATAAATCCAGTTTTCAGATGAGATTAGTGACACCTGAATAATGTGGGAAACCCCTAATAAATGCCCAGATAGAAAGGAAATCAGAGCACTTTTTTCAAATATGACAGAATAAATTATTTCTCCTTACAAGTGATATCAGAATATTAGGGTATTTCTCCTAGTCACCTGTCAAGCAGCTGCACATAAGACCATGACATATCCTTCTCACTTTCAGCAATGTTGCTGAAGGAATATGAGATACTTTTCATATATTGATCATCACCAGCCCAAACAATTTTCATTTTTAATCTCATGTTTAATCAAAATAGAAATGATCAGAAGAACATATCAGAAAAATTGTTCAGACCACACTTGAGAACATTCTCCAAGTGGGGTGTAAAGCAGAGGCAAAAGGATGTTCTCTTTGAAGGTATTTCTGGGGCAGGGCAGAAAATTATTTCAAGAGCAGAAGCTACAAATACACCTACCAGCTCACTCTTTTTGATGGTCATAAGCATCTGCATTAAAAAAAGAAAGCTATAAAACAGTGCAGGGAGACAAACTAGTGATGCAGTAGAGCTTTTACCTGCCTACTCCCCAAAGCAGAAATTAAAGCTATCAGTGGAAAAGGTTTTTAATTTTCAACTGGTAGGCCGTTGTCAGCAGTTGCTTTCTGCAATACTGGCAAGCTCAGTATTTGGTGTTCATGCACTACTTTAAATATTTGAAGTGGGACACTGTGCAGCAGCTAGAGGACAGCATCCCTCTGTGCTCAGTACTGTACAAACACAGGATCAACACATCAAGACATCTCTCTGTCTAGGAGATTACAATGCAGGGAACTCACTGGAGATATTTCATCATCCTGTTAAGGCCAAGGTGGCAGTGATGCTGAACCCTGGAGGAAAATTTAATCTCTTATGTCACTCTAACTGTACCTGCATGCTCATATCACTGCGTAAGTTGTTCTGAGCTTGACCTGGCCTAGGCTGGCCTTGCACTTGAAGGAAAGAACCACCATACATCATCACCAAAGCAGTTGCTCCCAGCACCATCTTTGCAGCTAGCTGGATATTGGGGCTAAGTGACTTTTGGGATTCAGCCCAAAGCTTTCCTGCAGAAACAGGTGAAAGCTGGGCACAAAGAAGGCTATTTAGGGTTGATTTAGCAATACTGATGAAATAATTCAAGGAGGCATTGATAGTATAGGGTTAAAATGTTTCCGAAATCATGGGAATTGCATACAATAGATTCGGGGTGGAAAGAAATGTTGGGTCTGGCAGGCCTGGGAAAGAGAACTAGGCCCTGGGAACGAATATTGAGCATTGTTTTTTTATAGATAATGTGAAGCTACACCTGTGTAATCATCGTATGATAAATAATATGATTGTTAAATGTAATGATTATTTGGTAATTGAATATAATTATTGTTTAATCGTAACAAGAAATGATTCTTGAAAGAGAAAGGATATTTGGGGGAGCTAATCAATGTATACAATACAATAGAACAATGTACACAATAGAATAATATGGGTTTAATAATTAATATATAATTATATAACGAAAAGGGTATAAAAACATGTCCATCTTGGATCCATGTCAGAGTCTGATTAGGGTCTGCACACCTGATTCCCAGAGCTCTTCAATAAAAGCACCTGCATATAATCATTCTGTGATTATGTGTTTCAATGCTAACAACATGATCTGTGCAGATGGACAAAGCAATGGGCAAAGCCGTGATCTGCTGCCAGATTGAAAGAAAAAAGAATTATCTTATGCACTGTAGACACTCTCCACCTGCTTTAATTTTTAATAGAAATGTTCCTCTTCAAGTGCTATGAGCAATACAAGTTTAATGTGAATTAGAGGACCATGCAACACAAGCATAATTGACTCACTGATCACTCTTCAGATATTTTTTCCCTTTTTCTTAAGTCTTAATGTTTCATTCTTAATGGAATCGGAAAATGACAGAGAGCAGGAATGTGACATAGCAGTCAACTAATGTGAATTCAACCTAGTAATAAATATTGAAATTGGATTTGAATTACAGCATAAGTAATTGCAGATTAGAAACCTGGAATAAAAGAGTCAGGGTAGGACATAAACCAACTGCAGGTCATAGGCAAAGGAAACCAGAAATAGTGTTTATAGAGGTCAAAGGTTTACATTTTTCAGTATCACTGTATTGGGGAACAGAGGTCACTTTTTATGTTTGTGGAACTGCTCTGTAAAATTTGTTTTACATGCAGGTTTGATATCTTTCTACTAACTAGTCTTACAACTGAAAAACCAAATGAACGGTATTTACACTGAGCATTTAAACTGTTGGTCTGATACTAACACTCTTTTAAAGCAAAAAGTAGCTCACTGTTTTACTAACCTCACTTTCATCTCTCTCTGCTTGTGCTGCTTTACCCCATCAGCAGTAAACAAAGAGGAAAGCTGCAACATCCTATCGTGACTGTAAAATATCCTCCCCTTGATTACAGATTTATGTGTTCATCAAAGCCCATCATCTGAACAGGTAAGATGGAATTCAGTGACTGCTGAATTGGACATACTCTGAGCTGAAATAAAAGTGTTGAAGTGTCTGTGCTTATTTAGGGTTCCTAGCAGAAGTCTTGGTGTCTTGTGGAAAGGTAGTGTTACTCTCATCTGTGGTGTCTTCTGGAGGTTGAAGCTGTGAAAACGGATGAGAAACAATATTTGCTCTATCAACCAGACTAAAGTTCAGAAAATGAAAGTTTTATGGAAATATTAGCTGGGAAAAGAAATAATGATTTGAAAAAATGATTTGAAAAAATGTGGGGCCACTCCCAGTTTTAGGGCATAGATGAGGGGAGATGAAGTCATCACATCCTCACATAGGAAAAGGAACAATGTTATATTATTGCATACAAAGATCCCAAAGAGAATATTTTTCTCTTAAAATTATGTCAGACCCAGAAACTCTAATTTCTCTTTGAGCTTGTAACTTCTCCTTCTGACCGAAGTTTTTAGTCAGAAAAGAGAACAAACTTTGTACTTTTTGCATCTTTTTGTAAAGAAGGATGGCTTCACAGCTGTTTCTTGATCCTGCAAAAAGGTCTGATTAAATGCACAGGAAGAGTATAACTTGCTAACTTTAGGGTATTGGTCCTTGCCCTCATCAGCGTGAAACAGAAAAGGAAGAGACATGCTTAGCTGCAGTCTGGATCTGATGTTCTATTTTCAGCTTTAGTAACAATATTTTGTTATTCTTGATCATGACATTAATTTTTTCTGTATTTCAGTGTTTTCACCTTAAAACAACTGCAGTAATAATTTTCCATTGCAGAACAATGCTAGAACTCCTGACTTATGTAAGTAAAGTGTTTTGAGATCTTCTTAGGAAAAGAGGTATAGAAAAGGAAAGCTGTACAAGAAGATATTTGGCAAGAATCACCAGCTTATGATACCACCACCATCTGTGATTCCATCATCTCACAGTACACCCTTTTCTCCTTTCAATTAACACATCTTAGCTCAAACCTCATCAAAATATTTGCATAGATGCAGAGGTGAACATGGCCCTCAGATCGTTCCTCAAGACAAGGGAAAATGTTTCCTTGTGGGAAAAGCTTATTAGCAGTCAAAGCAATGATGGAATCGGCACTTGGGGCAACTCCAAAACCACCTACTCAAACTCAAAGGAAGAGAGTTAGACACAGATCCTGGTGACATAATTAGTATTTCCTCTGTTTTGGCTCTTATTATTTCTGTTCCCATATATTAAAAGAAGAAAAGGAAAAAAAGAAGAAAAAGAAAAAAAAAAAAAAACCAAAAAAAAAAAAAGAAAAGGAAAAAGAGAAAAGGTTTTAAAGCTGTGATTGTGTTCCCCAGCTGATTGTGATTTCCATTTTGCAAGAGATTTCCCTTATATCTGTTGGAGTCAGTAAGTTGGGAGTCTCTCTGATTTCTTCAGAGAGAGATCAGAATGCAAGGATTGAGTTGAAACCTTTAGATGGTTTGAAGTATATTAGGCCTCTCACTTATAAGGCAGAGGTGAAGATTTAGGTTGTAACGTAAGAGAGAGAAAATAAGTAAGTAAACGAAATAAGTTTTAAGTGCTTTTAGTAAGCAAAAGGTCTTAGATGCCTGAGAAGTAGTACATGTTCTAGTGAAGGTTGAAAAACATGCTAGTGTTTTCTTAGAGGCTCCAAGAACCTAGCTTCAGACATAATAGAGTTAGAGTTAAGAATATTGCTTACATTTTTCAGTTAGAACAAGATAGGCCATGAACGTAGTCTATACATAGCCTGGCGTGCTAAGAAACTAGAATTGCAATAGGTTAAGAAGTAGTGGGTCCGAGTTTGTGTCTTAGCTAGTTGAAAAGTTTCTATAAAAAAACATGCATCAGGGAGAGCTGGTGCTCTATGCCACGGCTTTATGCCATGTGCATTTTGCCATTGCATTTTGCCACTGCTGCTTTGCCATTGCTTTTAGCATTTAGCCATTGCTTTGCCCTGCTTTGTATTTGCTTTTGAGACTGATGTGCTTCTGCAATAAATAACTTTAGAGCAACTATTAGCCGCTTCGCTTTATAAACAACAATAGAAGAACTAGCCCGACAGTGTGGGTGCACAGGAGGCACCCGGAGGTCCCACGAAACCTCACAAAATCCACTACCTGGCTGACAAAACCAAATGATGAATTCTAATTCCTATTTACCTCTCTTGACATCAGCAGCAGATAAAAATTTGGGAAAGCTGCTTACATAATTTGTTTTAATTGATATGCTGGTGTTGTTCCTGGGCTGAAGAATGTGAGTAACTATGTATGCCTCTCACCGTCCCTTCAGCAAAGAAATTGGAGAGGAGAATGGAAAGAAAGGAAATTTTTAACCGGTTCATCTATTTCCTTCTTTCTGTGCAGTCTTTTCTGCATATATATATATGATATATATTTATGATATATAGAATATTAGGGTGTGTGCCAGTTAACACCTTTGTGAATGATAAAAGGTCTGTATATATGAGATAAACAGGTGGACACTAATAATGTTTTGAGTTTATGTTTTGTGTATGCTTCTTCTTGGTCCTACTCCTTCCCTCATTCTTTAATTTTTAAAAGCATGTAACACTCACGCAGCTAGCCTCCCAGTGCATATGGTGTAGAAGAGAATGAAGGATTAATCATTCAAACACCTCTCTTTTAGTAATCTGCATTAGAAATACTTTGTTAGACACACTGAAAACAACATTGTCAGGCACAAAAGAAACTTTCAGGAATCCACTTCAGTTTGGCCTTAATTTCTGAGAATTAAGTGTGTATTAAAGACTCAGAAAAGTCCTCCCTAGAACTTAATTGAGAAAGGACACAAGACACCCTTTTATAAATATAAGTGTATGTTGTTGCAGATAGACTGATTTTGAATTTTGTATATTTAGTTTGCACCAAAAATGATGATGAGACACATGCTGCTGTGTAACTTTGATTGTAGCATCAGTATTATACCCTCCTCTTCTCCAGATATAAAAGGTAGTTTAGCCTGGTTTTGTAAAGGTATAGGTCGGCAATATCTGTGCTGGTATTTTGCTGTATGCCTGAATTACATGAAGGACAGTTCCTAGTTGCTGATGGGGCACTGCTGCAGCTCTACCCATGTGTGGCTCTCACTGGAGGAAGCAAGAAGCATTAGTGTGTCTCTGAACAGAGAACTACGAATGGGAGCATCCTGCTCAATTTAAGGGGATTTAGAGTAAGCTGACCTGAGCTTTTATCACAGATGTAATCATATTGCTTTGTAGGATCAGGCCCTTGTTTTATAGCAATAGTGGAACCTTGAGGTAAGTTAAGATATGATGAAACTATGACAATCCATAGATATCCAACTGAAAGTAGCACTGAGGATGGCAACCATACACAGCAAGATGGACACAAGATGGGGAAAACGGAAAAAAGCTCTCCTTCATCCCTTACTCTCTCAACCTACCACCCTGCATAACCTCCCATAGCTTGAAGAAAGAGAAGAAAGTCAGCATTTTGCACCCTCCAACAGCTTTGACATGACAGGTATGGTATTTTCTTACCCACAGAATTGCCAAGGAAATCCGCCCTAGCAAAAGTGCAAAAGTTTTCAGTATAAGGAGGTGGGGTGCAAAAACTGGCTTCTAGGCAAAGGTTGAAATGACTCAATCTGAAACAAAATGTAAAGCAATTACTGCCTGGGAAAAAAAAAAAGATCATGCTGACATTTAGAGGCTGCAGTGATACTATCTATCCCTTCTCAGGCTGGTATAAACAGCCTTGATTTCATTCCTAAATGATTTTATTTTTGTTTGTTTGATATTTAGAATATCCCTTATCTGGAGGTGGGGGGCAGCAGGATGGATGGATTGTCTTAACTTCAGCTTTTATGCCGAGAAATAATTACCACGCCAGAAAGGTAATTACATACGCCATTGTTTATATGCATAATAGGCCTGGAAAAGGATGTTCTACAGATAGAAAAAAAAAGAGAAAATCTTGCTTTCACATCAGGGCGGAACACTATGCAAAGTGACAGATTGCCACAAATAGCATTCAAACCCTTGCACAGTAGTGGTAGATTTTTCTTCTGGGGAAGAGGGGGAAGGGATGAAGGCTATGGAATAGGGTGGAAAGGGGAAAAAAAAAGGAAGACAATTTTATTTTCAACAGCTATAGTAACATACACAGTGGTTTTTACTTTCTTGATTACTGCTAAATGAACCTGATCTTTAAGTTGTTTTTAAGGTCACTGCCTCAAAGGGATATTTTCTGTTGCCATCTTGTGCAAATACCACTTCTCCTAAAGTGGCCTTAATTTGAATTGCTTTGAAAGCAGACTAGATAATCTGCTAGAATATGTTGTGGCATGATGCATCTCCCCCTTGTGCCCTTAGTACCACATAGAAAGTGAATTTAGCTCAGAAAAGGACAACTAGTCTCTTTCTCCCCCTCCCATGTAATACAATAAAAGAATAAAACAAAGATTGTGCTGTGATGTCAAGCCCATTTCAGATCTTTTTTTTAATGCAAAATATGTATTTCTTCAAGATATTGAAAGTTTCAGGGCTGAACAAAGAAGAGAAATGCATATGTATTTCGATATTGAACCAAGTATTGTTAGATGCTGAAGCAATTCATAGCAAAGCTATTCTCTGTGGCAGTGTCCAGCAAATTGCATGAGCTGCTTGTTAGGCTTGACAACAGTGTTTTACCTAACAAAGGCCTCAACAGCTCAGAGCAGCAGAGGAATGTCAAAATGAGCACATTTCACACACAGATGTGTGACCATTATAGTCTGTAAGAAGATGCATGGGGTGGAGGGAAGAGGCAGGATGCTGGGAAGGCTAACAGTTAGCAGTAGGTACATGGCCCTACTGACCACATTTAATCAACCCTTCTGTAAACAATTCAACATTTTCATTGTTCTCTAAAAACTAATAAAGAGAAACAAGCACTTTTCATTCATCTTGAAGTAATTTTCTGTCAGGTTTGAGCCCCTTGTGGCTTACAGCTTGTGCATTGCTAGCTGTATGATACAACAACTATTTAAATTTATTTTACAAACTCTGGCCATTCACATGTCAGTTAGTGCTCACCAAGCCGGCATCTGAAATTGTGCAGTTAATGAGTTTTACAACATTTCTATCAAGAGAAACTGTTTAGCATAACTGACTCTTAAGGAGTTATTATACCTCTAAAAATCCATTTTAAGGGGCATTATTTAAATAAAATAGAAAAACGGTTCACTGCCTTTTAAAGGGGCTACAAAAAAAGTCCATCAGATCCAGTGCAGTAATCCTCAGCTTAAAGCACTCTTGAGAGCACTTCTGGGAATTATCAGCATAATGAAATGTTTTGTGAAATGTCCAGATAGATTCCTCTACTCAACAATTTTACTGCACTATATTTATTTTCCCTCTAGTTTTTAAAAAAGTGAATTTTTTTTGAGGTGATGATTCTACACTGTGTAGATTAACTGAATGCATTTTTGTCAAGGCTGTAGTATAGGTGAGGGGTTCAGTCTGTGTACAATCTATATACATTTGCACAGCAAAGAAAAAAAAGAATCAAGCCCTTTACATTATTCTGAACTCTAGAAGAGTTAAATCACAATGAGGCTTATGCTTATTTGCATTTCTCTTCTAGCACATTTTCCATATACATAATAACTTTCTTATACAATGGCACCTATAAAATGCTATATTGAAAATAATTCTTGAATTGCTCATAAGAGCCGTAAAAATGAAATTTGTTCTGAACTGCTCTGAAAAGGAGCAATTGATGAATTTTAACTTAATAGATATCTTTTAACTGTGGCAACTAATGATCCAAAACTGCTAATATCTGGATTCCACAGTGGTAGAAACACTGCAGTATTAACGTGTGTCAATCTCAGTATCTTAAACCACCTAAGGTAGTAGACCCCAAGTTTATTATGTAAATTAGTCACCATTCCTGCCTAAAATGAGCACTGGTAACAGAAAAATAAGATTACAGTACAATACAGAAGGCACAGTATGAAAGTGTATGTATACAATATACACACAGATAGTGGCAACATATATGCAAGGTTATTTAGGTTGTAGGACCCAGTAGTAGGACAACAAAAACAGTAAAGGGTCTTAAGGGGAAGTTGTATGAGGAGCAGGTGAGGTCAATGTGTATGTTCAGCCTGGAGAAGAGGAGACTGAGTGGAGACCTCATCTCAGTCTACAACTTCTTTTTCGGGGGATGAGGAGGGGCAGACACTGATTTTTCTCTATGACGACCTGGGGCAGGACCCAGGGAATGGCCTGAAGCCATCTCAGAGAAGATTTAAGTTCACCTTCACCTTCACCTAGAAGGTGGTTAGGCACTGGAACAGGGTCCCCAGGGAAGTGATCACAGCACCAAGCCTGACAGAGTTCAAGCAGTCTCACAAAGTTCAAGAAGGACAATCCTCTTGGGCACATGGTGTGATGCTTGGGGATGGTCCTGTGTAGGGCCCGAAGCTGGACTTGATGATCCTGATAGTCCCTTGCAACTAGATATATTCTGTGATTGTGGGATCAGTTGTATCTAGTTCCACTAAAAGCCTCAGTATTATGTGTCAGCCAAAAAAATTTTCACTTGATTCTTCAGAGCTTTTACACTCATTCTAAGATAGAGAGATTAACACCATTACCCCTTGAGATTTTTTGATAGATGCTCTGTAACTTTCATGCCCAAGACACTTGGACAATAACTTGTCATCTTGGTGCTGTCTTGGAGCAAAGGTATAACTGACTGTTCCTAAAGGTATAAGATTTCCATAATCACTGCAGGCAGTACTACAACAGTAGTGCCAAAGAAGCTGCCTCTCAGAATCTACCAAGACAGAAACACATGCAGGATGGCTTCCAGACTGGCAAATCTATGATTGATCAACTATACTAAGTGAGATAATGGACACTTTCCTAGCAGCTGAGCTACAGCTCAGTTTTGCGAGATGTCAAACTTTTGGGCACTGTCTGTACATATTAAGTTTTAAGCAGTCACTGGCAGGGCTGGCTAAAGCAGCAGGCTCTTTTATGACTGAAATATTTACTGAAGTGGTGACATGCTCCTTAGCACTCTACTTAATGTCTTGGCATAGCATAGCACATAAAGCAGGGGAAAAAGAAGAAGTTTTAAAAATATGCTCAAATTTATGTTAGAATCAGTGGAAAACTTAATTACACTTAAATAATGTATGAGTGGTTGTGCTATTGAAAGGTAGGGGGAGATGAAAGCCGTCAGATTTCCAGATACTAAAAATTTTGGATTTTGGTGAAACTTGAAAGCACCCATCGTACAAAAAAAAAAAAAGTATATCGAGGTCTAGAGAGAAAACCAAGGAGGAACAGACCAGAAAGGTATTCTGTAAAACTGAACACACAGGCAAAGCAACTGAAGGAACAAAGGAGTGAGCTGAACTTAATTCTAGTGGCACTTTACAATTGTATACATTCACACTTAATTGTTGGCTTTCTGCATAGTCAACCAGTAGATGCTGCAGCAGGAGCACTAAAGGTCTGCTGGAAAGAGGCAGAAACAGGCCATTAGGATATTCTACATAGTCCTCCCATATTTATAGGATATGATTTCTCTTTACAAACCCCACCTCTTTCTGTTTCTTGGCCTGAAAAGAGTTTTGACAGGAAATTCAGAGCTGCATCCTCAATCAAGGGCAGAAGCAGGAGGCCTAAAATGAAAAAATAATGTGTAAGACCTCTTCTTCTGTGTGCTGAGGAGATGCAAAAGAGGTAAACACTTAAGTGGAAGGTAGGATAGGAGGCGGCTTGTCTGCAGTCATGTATTTTAACACAGTTAATTACTGTCATGTATTTCCCATGAGTTTAACTGGTATGGCAGCAGGATTTCTTTTTCATCTGATTATTTATACATAATGTTGACTAAAATGGAAGAAAATATTTTTTGACCATGCACAGAGATTTTTGTTCGGAAGGTTTTTCTCTTTTGGGGAAACATCTATGTAAAACAACAACAACAAAAAGAAAAATTAACGTGAGTTTTAGGTATGAAAGATTTATTTGTGACAAATGAAAAGTCTGTAACTGATTTTTTCTGTGGCCAAAGACTTGATGATTGCTCCACTGAGCAATTTTTCATTTGTTCATACTTCAACTTTTTCCACAGGAGTTCTTTCATTTTTCTCTTTTCTAAAAGGACTGGTTTATCTCCTGCAAATGACATGCACATGTAATTTACAAGAGACTGTAATATGTCTTGGAGATACACAGCCTTGAAAGGGTCTAAGCTGGGGTGCAGACAATCTCTGATTATTCCTTCCTGCAGGCCTGTGGGGGGTAAAGTCCCTATCAATGAGCTGTGGGTGGGAAGCACCTTGTTCATTAATTATTTTATTGAGAACTAGCTTGGCTATCCTTCAGCCCATACTGAAGTCTACTGAAGCTTGGACATCTCAAAGATCTAAAATATGAGAGAATATTATTATTTTAATCCTGTACCTATATGACCAGCCAGTCTTCTGGTCCATATTACTCTGCATTGCTGGACTATCTGCTTTCTGTCCTATTCCCAGAAAAAGACTTCCATTATAAAGAGGCATGGTCAGTCAGGGAGCATGGTCAGTGGAAAGCTGTGTAAGTATGCTCTGCCTCTCTAGGGAAATTGTTGTCCTTGTTAAGCCTTTTCTCCTTCAGAGAAGACTTGTGAATGTTTTGTAGCACTGTGACTGAATTAAAAGAATAATGTTAATGACAAGTGAAATTACTGAGACACAATAATTTAGGTTTAGGTAGACAAGTCTTCAAATTATAATTTAAAAACATTAAATATTGTAGAGAAATAACTCAAAACCTGAACACATGCAACATCAAAGCTGATACTGCATAGTGAAGAATTCACAGTTTCTGTTCCTAAGCTGGTGACAATATAAATGCCAAATTCCCTCACATTTAAGTGGAGCTATGTATCAGGATAATGAGATGTAAGTCCACATCAGTGTGGTAGCATAACTAATAATATCAACAAGCTTTGTTTTAAATACTTCTGACATTTGATAAGAAGACGTAAAACATGATGCGAAAAAAGTGGAAAAATTGCATAAAAATAAATCAAACATTTTCTTTTAGTCTTCTATATAATGTCAGGTGACTTCGGCTGGATTTCCTTGACTTTTGGGACACAGTGACACAGTTATTTGCCATGAGTCCAAAATTTCATTCACAGACTTTTAACACAGGCTCTCCAGCCTGTGAAATTGAGTCTGGTTGATAAAATCATCTCTGTAAGAGCTGGACATACAGCCTAGCTCTATTACTCCCACAGAAGCTTATAAAAATTAAGACATTATAGCAAGATTAATTTTTGTTGCCTTTTTTTTACCCTGGCTTCCAAGAAACAGAGCTCTCTTTTGGTCACAGAAAGGTTATGCACATGTCCACATAAGTTTGAACTCATCAGCTAATTGCAGCTGATTTTCTAAGGAAGAGATTGTGAGCATGGCAGCCGAGCAAGAAACTGCTCTGTATCTCACAATGGTCAGGTATATTCAAATGACACATGTGGCAGGTTCTTTCCCATCCCACTGACTTATTAATATCAATGTCAATTGCCAGGTGTTCTCCCATTCGTTTCTGAATAATTTCTGGATCAGTCATTTTGCCTATGATCCCTTCAGTTTCTATTCCTCTTTCAGCCAAATCAAGCACAACTCAACAAAAAGACTAGTTTCAGCCTTATGCTATCAGTTGCAGTAAAATGAAAGATTAAGTTTGAATTCACAAAAAATCTTGCTACTTCATAGGCATAGTAATCTGATTATTTTTAAAAGAATGGTATAAAATGATATCTAACCCTCCACACTTCTGTAACCAATTGCAACAACCACAGATGGCAGAAATAATGTGTGGTCACCACCTAATAAAAGAACGTTAATGAACACGACCTACCACAGCAGGCTATTGGAACCTGTTGAAACCATCTATAAAAATACCCAAAACAAAGCACATTGGATTCTACATTACAGAAGGAAGAGGTAGGTGAGTAGAAGAAAAAAGAAGAAGAAGAAGAAGAAGAAGAAGAAGAAGAAGAAGAAGAAGAAGAAGGAGAAGAAAAAGAAGAAGAAATAGAAGCAGCAGCATTGGAGTTTACCTTGAGAACCTGGAAGCTGACTGAGTATGCTGGAACTTGGGAAAAAATTAACACCTCAGTTGACACAAAATGTGCAGACATACCGATTGAAAGAAATGTTAGGGAAACTTCTCTGAGATGCAAAAGTGTGCCTAGCACAAACCCTCCTCTGCCATCAACTGCTTTTAGGTCAGACAGAAGCCCTAGCTAGCAATCACTTGAGCAACAAATAATAACTTTAAAGTCCTGGAATGCTAGTGCTTGACGTTTCAGGAGTAACTTTTATTTATCATTCTGTATGTCACAGGCCTACCTCAGATGATAGTGTTAGCTGTTCTATACAGATGAATTGCAAAAATAAAAGTCTCGCACTTCAAACAAATATTTTTGTATTGTGAAATCCACAATATCTTAAAAGTAAAAATCTTCTTAAACAGAAGACTGTGGACACTTGGCATTGCTCCCATCTTATAGTCAGTTAAAGCCTATAATCACACTCACATTTGCCATTGCTCATTGACAAGTTCTATTCTCTGGGACCTAATCTAAAGCTGTAAAGGTATCTATTCCTGTGCTCCTGAAGACAGTATGATGACAACAGTGTCAACAGGAAGTGCAAGGGAATCTACCGCTCACTGTCCATTCTCAGTTACAGAAGTTCACGCTAAACAGTCAGATGAACTGAACACAGAGATGATCACACAGAGGCTAGCACATATTGACTTCAGTGGTTTTGGATCAATTCCTTCTGCTGTGTCAGTGAAAATATGAAACTGGATAATTTTGTAGCCTCCTAATGACCTATGATCTTTAGTGTTCCAAGACAGGAGAAAGAAAAGGAGAGTAGAAAGATTTACTGCAAATTGCTTGTTTTTTCTTCACTCTAATAAGTCCTTGCAGTACTTTATGTTCATTGGCACTAGAGAAGTTGGTTTAACATTAAACAGTTCCTTTTGAAGTTTTTGGTTGAGGGTGAAACTTGTATTTACAAGATTCACCTGTGGCCTACTAACATGGGAACCGAGTCTATGTGTTAGAGCTTGAGCAACAGGTCAAATTCAGATTTCAAAATTTCATAGGTAGGTGCTTCGTAGAGGTAACATAAAATGTCAGGAAAACTCCAAGAACCAGACAAAATCAAATAGTGATTTGTTCTGTCAAAACAATTGTAAGTTACAATTGTAAATAACAATTGAAAAGTCCAACCTGTAGTATGTTTCCTTTTTGTGTAATCCCATTTGAAAGGCCAGAAATTAGGCCTTTCAAAAATAGGGAAAAAAATGCCCCTTTAAATGGTAATACATAGATCTGTGACATAGGGCTCTCTTAAAAGTGATTGCACAGTTGTCTTGGATGTATATTCCAGCTATATATTGAACTACTCACAGCTTCAAGGTATGCTACAAATTTATCACATCATGTGGTTCTGTGATGCTGTATGTACTCCTAATGCAAGTTGTTCTTAATGATTTTGCAAAGAAATAGGACTAACTTCCATAAACATCTTGATATTTTCCCCAAATATTGTAGTGCTGCCCATGTATAAAGTGTGCATCCATTGCCCGACTTATTTTACATTTATTTTATTAAAATGATACAAGTGCTTTATGTAGACTCTTAAATAAATATATTCTGGGTTTACACTAATTTATAAACTTGGTTGATATATTCAATTTTGCTAGATTTTTATAAATGTGCTCTTATTAAGCTTATTAAAATGATAATTTAAAAATTGCAGTTGCACCAGTGTATCTATTGCTCAAATTAAGGCAGAGCAGAAGATAGTATACATCTAACAAGTTAAGTTGTGATTTTAAAATCACAACTGGCTTTCTAATTGCCTCTCTGTTAGATGCTAGATACTGTTAGATATTGTTTACCACAGAATAGGTCCATTCAGGGTGTAAAAGGGGAGTCTGTGGCTTTCTCAAAGTCCTGAGCAATAATTCGCATACAAACTCAGAAAATGGAACTGATAATATGTCAATGATTACAATACAAAGAAGTTAAATATTACAGCTAATTTTCTCACTGAAATCTAATCCAGGGATTAGCAACAATGGGAAATCTGTGTTATTTGCATTTAATTTGTACCTTCACACTATTATCTCCCATGTTTTAGTTTCAGGAAATGTGGTTCAGGCTATTATAACCACATTTCATGCAGCAGTTGCACTGTTCTTTGAGCTCTATGCTAGGAAATGACTTACAGAAAAAATAAAGCCAGCATACTTTATTTTAATTATACTAGAGCTGTGTCTAAGTACAAAAAAATAGTACAGCATATATTTAATATGGAGCATGGATTAACAGTTTTATGAGACATAAAATCTATTTATATCATTTTCTATTTACAAATCAGTTATATATCTTTCAACAAAACAAATGCGTATAGTGTAAAAATGAATAAGGAGAACATCAAACTAGCAATCATGTAAGCAGTAAATAATATCTTAATTGGCCTGGACTGCTGGAGCTTGATTTTTTTGGAACTAGGTTTTATTTATTGATCTATATGGCATATTTATCTTTCCAGTGATTTGTACAAGTCTATACCCTTTCCTCAATATTAGATCCATGTATGGCTTTATACTGCAAGTCCCGTTTGGGGAAATAGCCAAGTAAGAGAAGAATCGTTGCTTCTGGAAAAGCCGTTCATTTAAAAACTTTCACTGAAGCAAGGATAACTTCACAGTTCTTACACTTTGTCTTCTGATAAAAAAGAAGGGGGCAGAAGGAGAGGGATGAAATGCTGCTATTATGCAGTTGCCACCCAATGAATGCTTCAGCAGTCCTCTACTCTTTGCTGGTTTGGCAGTGACAAGAAAATAAGGAAGGATCCCATGTGCACTGGGAAATGTCTTTTAAATGGTCTTGCCTATGTTCCTTTTACCAGCGAAATTAGCAGGCAGAAATGGATATGGTGGGCTTTATACATGGTCTGCAATCTCTGGATTTAGTTCTTCCAGGAGGGTTTGTGCAGATTTGTTCTTAACACCCACACTGTACTTCAAGCCACATGGCACTTCACCCCACGCTTTGCACACTACCATGCAGCTGAGAACTGGCAAATTCAATCTTCCTCCACCAAGGCGTCTGCTGGGAAATTCTCCTCCTTGCTGAAACATAGGTATCTGCTGCTAAGTCAGTATACTAGAGGAACAGGGAAATTTATCAATGACTCTCCTCTTATAAAAATGTAGTTGAAAATGTCACCGTGGAGATACTGCTCAGTTGCTTTGCTTAGGATTGTAAAAGACTGGTCCTTAAAACTGCTTCTTCTGTTGATGGTAAAAAAAAAGTTTACAAACAGCACCGTTGCACTTGCCCATCTTCTGCTTTTATGAAAGTGATGCTGTAAACACAGAAAAGATTGTGATCTGATAGCTGCCATTGCTCTAGTATAACCTTAGCTGCCTGGAAATGAGCTAATTAAATTTTTTGGTGTGTCTTTTAGAGAATACATTTGCATTTGACATAATTAGTGGTAGGCAGATCCATCTATATCCAGGGGGAATCTCAAGACAACTGCTTTGCTGACTATTAGTGCCTAATTTCTGAATGTCAAATCCTGCACATCTTAATTTCTAGAGAATAAGCTCAATTGAACTTGCTCCCCAGTTATGCAAAAACTGTTCAGATAAAACCAAGTGGACACGAATGTAATGAATGTGGTTATTAAATTGTTTCAATTGAAAGAACCCTATTCTTATACCATCATAATGGGAACAATTTATCCCCACTGATCAGCCTGTCTCTTTTTTCTGAGCTCTCTTTGATCTTGAAGCATATTGCAGTGGTGTGTCCTATTGAAAAGCAAAACTGGGGCAATTTTAATGCTTTTGTACCTTACCAGTGCTCTATTTTTTCGTTGTTTAAAAATAGCTGTTAATTATAAGTGCAGTTTAAATGTCTCAAGTGACCCAGAAATGCAGGTTGGAATGAGACAGATTGTGTGTCTCGTATAAAACAGATGTACTTTCACAGAGCATCCTGAATTCAGCCCTGAATATCTAACCTTCTTTAAGGTTATTTTAGTCAGGTATTGAGCTTGTCTAGCTTTTAGATATAAAATCCCACACATTTTTAACAATGAAGACAAAACTTCATCTATATTTACCTCAAGAATAAAAAGCCTCTTTTTCTCTGTGGGCTTGTTTTGCTGCTGGTGGTTGATGAGATGAGGGCATTTCCCTTAGACTCCAGAGACTCAGGAGACCATATAACTTATTTCATCTCTATCTCTTCTGCCTCTTAATGTAATAAACCTCATGCCCTTAAAGAGCATTTAGTGGTAACAAACTTTCAGAAGATCATCTTATTTTGACTGGATTAAGCAATGCACAGGTACCAGCCATATCTTGCACATATAAAATTTCAAGCTTCAGTGTTTTGAGTGGCTCAAAGTTGTTTTTTATTTTCCCTTCTGCCAATAATTGCTTTTAATTCCTGTCTGTGATGGGGTTCATCAAGAGAAGTCTGAAAAGTAGGGTGCAAATAAATTAAGGCAGGACAATGATTTACTGGAGGGCCTGAACAAATCAATTATTTGTATGTCTATTTATTGATATGTTGTTAGACAGCAATTTACAGACGTTTAAATTCATTGACAAGACTTGGTTTCAACTTTCTGATTAGAATAGGCTGTCAAGTGCATTGAGTTTGCTGAGCTCTCCCATTTCCCTGGAGATCAGTGGTACACATTTCAAAGACATCAGCACTTCATGAAACTGAATGGGTTAATGGTGAAGGGAGCCAAGGATCAACCAAGCTTGGATTGTACATTGAGACCTCAGTCATTAGGAGAGACTGACATCCAGCTAAGGGCTGAACTGCAGGAATAATTAGTCTGTGAGCGTGAAAGAATCTACTTGCTCTGGAGATGAGCAGCAAACCTGATCCACAAGAACATTTTAAACTTTTTCTCTCTTTTTGGCTAATAAGAATTATATACATTTTTTTCTTCATATCATCTAAGAATAAGGTCAGAAAAATAATCAAAGAGAGAGGAGATTATAATCCCTCAGGACATCCAATTTTTTTGGCTAATAAAAACCTTTTCTTAAAAGACCCAGAATTTTATGGCTCATGTTCAAACATCCTCAAATGTCAGATATACACATGATGAATAGAGAAAAATCCTCATCTGATTGTGAGAACAAGTATACAATTTTGTTTCTCATTCTCTGGGAAATAATTTTCAATTCAATAATTAGAAAACTTCTCCTGAATCTCAGAGGATGTTAAAAAATATAATATACTGCAATACTGTGAGTTCAACTTCAAGAGAAGCCACAGACCCCACTCTTTTCTAACATCAGTTCCTAAAAGACCTCATTGATTATATCTGCCCTTGCAAGCTTTCTATAACTTTGGTTATGGAAACAAGAGTGCTTCCTCTAACTATTCCCACTTTTAACACTTAATGCTATCACAATGGAAAACAACAGATTTGATAGTAGCTGAAATGATAGCACATCTCTACTGGAAATAAGAAAACTGACATTTGGAAAAAGTGTTTATCAGCTATCTTTCCACATTTAGAGGAAAATATTTTGGTGCATAAAGGATTCTCAAGGCAGAGATGTCAGGAGAAAATATGCTATTAAAACTCCATGGGCTTTGTTTTGGCTTCTAAATTTTCACATTGTTATTTTGTGTATCACAAGCCTCAGTTTAAACACCTGCATGAGTTAACCACCCCTTTGAAAAACAGTGCAAACTCAGACTCAAGCATATACTTAGAACTGAGTGCCATCCTGATGTGGGATGGATACACTCTTAAAAGCTCCCCAGCAGTGAGAATCTTAATTTGTCTTTAGGTGAAACTATTTATACTGGACTCAATATCTTCTCAAATGAGTTAGACAGGGACAAATATACTGCTAAAATTGTGCTTAGTTCAAGAAAGCTTTATTTCAAGGTGATTTGGGCCAACATTAATTTTTGTGCTTTAATTTTAAATTTCCATTCTCTAATGGGTGTCAGTGACAATGTTACTATACTAAAGTCAAAGCAGTTTAATATACGAAGTGACGACTGTTATGTGGCACTTCCTAGCCCTCCCCAGCCTTCCCCTCCCCCACGGCCCCACCTCTGCACACACACAAAGGATAGGCAATCAGCTTAGGAAAGGTCTTCATGTTCTGCTTTTCATAGAAATTGGCAAACCAGAAAATTTCTGTCTCTGAAACGAAAGAATAACCTTATAGAAGTAGAATGGGTCACAACACGAGAGGAGAAATCGTGGAGCAACAACTCTCTAAGGAGGCAGAAGTCACAAAGAAACTTTTCTGAAATCCACAGAAAAGACTGTACATGTGATCTAAATAGTAAATAGATAACAAAAGACATCAGAATGAAAGGTTAACTGTCAGCAGTGATAGAAAATCTTGCTTCTTTCCATCTATTTTCAGGCCCAAACTGGTCTCCATTGAACCGCTGAGCTGGTTTTATGGACTAATAGTTCTATTCAGATTTGGATAAGTTAATGCAAATATACTGAGTTTTTGTGTTGGCAACATCAGTTAGACTTTTTAAAGTTTGATAAAAAATTTTTCAGTAAATTCCTATTTGTCAGGTAAAAAATCCACAGTGCAATTATACTTGCTGGGAATAGAACTGTTATGTTTTCTCCCCTTAGTTCAGACATAAACCAGAGCAGCTGTATGTTGCACATCAGACAGAACACATACATCCATATAAAGACTTTCTAATATTCAGTCTTTGCATTTGCTGCAATAAACTGCAATGAGTGAACCTAAAATATCCCTCAGTTTCAGAGAGGGAGCCAACGATTTAAACATTTGTGATCCCTCCAATGAAGCCATCTTTCCATTCAGGATTAATAAAGCTTTTGCTGTCATTTGACTCATTTCAGACACTATGTGACTGAGGGCCTTTGGAGGAGGTCCGGAGGAACGGACCAAGAACAAGGTCAGGGAAATATGATCCATGAAGAAACCCCAAAGAGAGGTTGATCAACCTCTAGAAATGAAGACTGTCGACAGATATGATTGCAAAATTTCCCTGCTGAAAATTCTGCTGCCAAAGAGCAGATTGATTTGTCCCCCCTAAACAGAAAAATTTGTAATAAAATTACTTAAGCTTTGAGCTGCAGGAAGGTGCAATCAGGCTGGATGCTGCAGTTTTTTGGGGGGAGTGGTTATGGGAAGAAACTATTACTAAAACATGGCGAGGTGTTAAAGGCAGCTTAAACAGAAATAGCTTGGGAATGCATTTGAAGTGTTTACAAACCCTTTGAATTTTTCTTCTAACTAGTCTTTACATTTCTCTTCCCAGTAACTCATTGCATTTCTTCCTACTCTAAGATTTCCAAATAAAGGTTTATTGTCTTCCACAAAACTGCATTTATCAGTGTGCTGCTCCTTTCGTCTTCTTCCCCTTCCCTTGTGCTCTTTGTTGCAGCTACCCATGCAGATCTAATCAATAAACCAAAATAAGTTGAAAAAGTAAAATGTAAGGAGATAAATGTGATTTTTGGTGGATCAAGAGCCTATCTCTTTATCTGTGTTTATGAGTCTCTCATAATTAGCAATTTTTTGGTTTACATTTTATGCTGAACCCAAATTTGATGATCCTAAAACTGATGCCAGTGTTTCAGCTGAACTTATATTCATCTGAGTTTTGTAGTTGTAACTGCTTTATGCTATATTTTCCTAATGAGATGACTATTTTGCATTCATTTTTTGCCCCCAAGTTCCTTGGCATGCAGTGATGAGAAGCTTGAAGCCAATTTCATGCTTATGTTATGGTAATTCTAAAACTGTTTCATGTAAACTGAATAAACTCTCCTTATGAGAGGTACAGAAATAGGATCGTTTGCAGACAGTGTTCTAAAGGGCAAGATTCTTTTGTCTGTAATTCCTACTCTTTGCTTTCTTTGTCATTCTTTGCCTCTTAGTCTGTAGCTCAATGAACTTCACTCTTGGTGATAGACATGCTTCAATAAAAAGCAAAGAAAATATTCTGAGTAAGGGTTTGCATGGTAGATAAAGCTTTTTTTTTTTTCAAGGAGGAGGTCTTTCAATACAAGTTGTAGACGTTGGATTTCAGACGGGGTAGGCTGCCCATCACCAAGATGTTGCAGAAACAGGAGGGAAAACCACCTCTCCATTGGCCCTGGAAAGAATGAACACATATTACACACATTGGTTGGTTGGTTTAGGTTGTTTGTTTGTTTGGCTTGTTTTTTTAAAATCTAGACACACAGCTGAGACACTGGTGGTAGTAACTCACATCCATGGAAATTTAGGGAGCTGTAGCTGGAGAAAATACCTTTTAGGAGAAATCAAGTCAATGATTACGTGTTATAGTACTGGGTGGAGACCTAGTCAATGAATTTGTAACATGCTCTAATACTGGACCATATCGAACAACTGGACATTGATTAAAAATATTTAGTTACATGCCTATTTAAAAATTCTTATATGAAGTGGACTTATCATATACCACATAGTCCCATTTCCCAGGGCTTATGCTTTGTGCTCCCACTCATTGAATCCCATGGCTGCTGCCAGCACTGGTACCCAGTTCAGCGCTGTCATCCACAGATTTATCAGGTGCTATTTGTCATCACAAAGAGAGCTGTAGGCAGAACTGCCAAGAGGATGTTGCTTATTACATCTTTTTCTGTATTGGCTCTATTTGAGAGCAGAAGTACAGAAAAAAAACTTCAATAAGCTGCATAATTCTTCTGTAAATAATATGCTATTCAAAATAGCCAGGAAATTTTTGTTGCCCAGATTTTGTGCCATGCTACCCTTTGAGACAAACTGGTGTAAAGCTCAGGATATTTTCTTAGGTTCTACATCCACACTAATCACTGAGGAGTAGGGAAGAAGACATTCTTTCTGAATTTCTGTGATTTCTGGCCCTTTACTCCAAATCCATTAATACATAGGGATTTAGCAGGATTGGACCTGCTGGTAGCCAATTAATTGACTGACTCTGTAGCTGGTGATAAGGAAAATGATTTTACTACAATTCAAGCACTTCATTACATCCTGCCCCAAGACAACATTATATATATTTTCAAAATTTCAAGATGGAAAACATGCTTTCAGTCAAAAGATAAAAGCTTTGTGCACAGAAAATTGCAATACAGTCCTTTATATTTTTATATAAACTGAAGTTAGAAGACAGCTTTCTTCTGTCACAATTCCTTGCTGCCACAAGAGAAAACTTATTTGGTGGCAGGAAAAGGAGTCCATTCTCAGAGGTCAGTTTAATTAATACATCATTGTAAATTAACTTAGTTGATTTAGCTATGTGTGTTAACTGTGAATTTTATCAATAAAGCATATGTGTAAAGATGCAAGACACAGTCCTGTTTCTAAAACATCAGAGAAAATGTGAGAGAGTGAATTTGTTTCAGTTTGATTTGCTGACTTGTAGAGAAACTTTGAACCGATCATGTAACTCTTCTGCACCTGACTTTTTGTTCTTTAAAATTATTATAATTATAGTCCAGAATATCTTGTAAAGGGGTTCAGACAGAGATAAAAAACAAAAGCAAAGTGATTCTTGTTCGAAAGAACCACTTGAAGTTGGATTACTGAACACCCATAAGATATAAATGAGCATTTTTGTACTTCTAATCATAGCTAATTGCAACAAGGCTGTGATGAAAGTAACGGGAAGTTTAGGAAGATTTGATGTGTCAGTGTGAGAGGAGACTGAAAAGATCAAATAGATTACAGGGAAAATGGAATTAAAACTTGATCTTTCTCTCCCTGGAGTCAATGGCAAAATTCTCATTGACTTAATGAGGCACAAATATTCAGATGCAGACGATGACCAAACAATATAAACATATATACATGAACAAATGGTTTGGAGTCAGTCAATTCCTTAAGGTAAAGAAGTGTCATATCAGTGAAACTGCAATGGAGGCTCCTTAGAGCAAACAGAGAAATTCCTGTCCTTATGCAAAACTTCTGACATTTTGGCACTGTACAGAAATGAACAGATTAAAAAAGGCAGAAAAATTTTAAAGATATCTACAACAACATATAAAAACAATTCCCAAAAGCTAAGACAAGTGGCATATTATAAGACATAGCTGAAACCTAGAACTGTGTAGAAATTAAGCCTAGAATTCTGTAGAAACTATGCCCAAAGTAAATTTCTTATTTTGAGATTTTATGCAGCTTTGGCTATCTTGCCACTATCAAGGCCTGAGAAGACAATTTCACTTACCTTCTCACACATCCATCATCAGACAGTGTTCCTCTTTTCTGTCCTTTTTAGACAGCTTATGTGTGGAGGTCAGTGGGCCAGCTGAGGAAGAGTCTATTTTACTCTCCTGGAGGGAATGTCCTTAAGTGCTTACCTCTATTTTTATGGTGAGGAAAATTCCTCCCCGCATGCTTCTCTGCTCTCTACAAGTTCCTTGTACCCTACTCTGTCCCTGAGCCTTCAGCCAATTTGCCTGTGGCTCTACCCGGCCCCCTGCTTTCCCTATATAAACCCTGCTTCCTCAGACCTTTTGGAGCTGATTTTAACCGTGGTGCTTTTTGTGGCTGAAGCTCAATAAACTTCTCTGTGGAACACCAGACAAGGTTCCTGTCTCTCTCTTCAGTGTTGCCCGAAGTGCATTCGTGCACAGTTGTGCAGAAGAGCTGAAATCACTTGCCCAGGAGTGCAGATGTGCCTGTGCTACCAGGATGTCCTTTTCAGGATGCTTCCCTGGGAAGGTCGTAGCACTTCAAACCACCAGTGTCCCTCCGCATTAGTTATGTATAATGGATTTATTCCAATTGTTGAGCACAGGAGGTATGGCAGATATCAGTGTTAAACGTGTAATAAAAGGAGTTACTTGCTATTTAATTGTTTCCTATGCTTCACTGTTTGGCTCCTACATAAACCTTTCATTTTTAGTCTCTTGGAAGCTGTTGGTTTGTGTTGGTGTCATGGGAACCTGGATCTTACATGTGGAACTACTTGAAGCATGTGAGATTGCCACACAGCCAGGTATTTCCATACAACCACTGTTACAACCACAGGGATAATAACATCTGAATCTGACACTTCAATCAGAGTATAGGGAAACAGATGTGTCCTCCAAAACATTATATTATTGTCTTTGGATTTTTCCCTTTTCCAATTGCTCAAAAACTGTAAAATATTTTTCCTAAGTATTTATCATAAAGAAATTTTTTCCCATGCAATTTGTATGTTGAAGGGTTTAAAAAAAAGTCTTGTTTGCATGACACATAAAAAGGTGGTAATAATGCTTTGGGATTATATTTTTTAAAATGTTTCTCTGAAGGTTTTCAAATTCTTTGTGTGGGAGGAGAAAAGAAGAATAGTTAAACTAACAGTTAAATGGAAACTACTCAAGCATTTGAATTTTAAAGCATATATCTTTACCACAAAACCATGGAACTCTTTGTCACAAAGTATAATGTCAAAGGTGTAGCAGAAAACAGATAGGAATTTGATAAAATTTGTTGGGAATCAGTTTGATAATTGAAGGTTCAAATATGCAGGTCTCAGAGCTGCCCAGATGATTCTGGAGTTTGCATCCTGTGTGCATGTGGGTGAAAGATATCCCTCCTTGCCCCTCTAGACTCTTCATTAGAGACTGACAGCTCTTGGGAAAGAAATAGCACAGTGCTTGAGTCAGTATGGTCCTTCTGAATCACTTACGCTGTGCTGTCTTAAAATCCTTTGAAACCTGAATATTGCACAGGTGCAAGGATGTCTAGGGGGAGAGCAAGTGTCGGGAAGTAATGATATGCTGAGGAATTTGGAAGAGGCAGAAATCAATATTCACTTAAAGAGTGTGTGGTACCTCAGGTGAAGAAATAAGCTAGAAATAAGAGAAGGGGCTTTAAATAACTTGTTCACTGATTTCGAACAAGGTGTCTCCTTCCCACTTCTCTCTCCTCACTAACAACTTACAGAAACAGACAAACTTTACAAGATAGGGGATCAAATACACAAGGGAAAAAAGGTGAAGTCTCTCTGAATAAAGCATCACATGGAGAATTTTACAGATGAAATACAGCTGAAGAGACACAATTATTTTTTAGCTGGATATAAAGGCCAGCATGCTTTAAGGGAGCTCATCCAGTCCTTGGAAGTATAAGACAGAAGTAAGGGCAACATTTTTCAGAAAGCTCTGTACAGCTGCCAGAACATTAGACCTGTGTGCAATCAGAAAGTAGAGATGGAAAATAACTTCACAGAACTGTCTCATTTTAATTAGCCTTATATTAACTAATGCTTATAGTCAGGAGGCTTTGACAAGTATAAGCAAATCACTGTCTCTCAATCAGGAGTTTAGGAAGAGTGTTATCTTAGGTCTTCCTAAATATGCTGACATAAACACCTGAGCATCCAAGAAAACATGCCTTGAAAGTGAAGGCAGTGCTTAGCAGTGAGTCTAATATTTGGAATGCTAAATAATTTGTTTTATGGAGCTCTGTTTATGAACGAAAAGAAAAAAAGACCAAAAATTACCTAGAAATAATAGGACATGGTAGGCACGAGGGGACTGATTTTGCATTGTTTGTGAAACCAGCTTCACTGAAACCATGTGAATATGTTGAAGATTGCAAGTCTGGGTCTGCAAGAATATTTGAGAAATAGTGTGAAATTCAGATATAAATGGTCCTCAGTGCAATTCTCAGGCCAAAAAATGATGGGAAAAAAAAGAATAATTTTTTGTAATGGTACCAGAGCTATTTTCTAGTTTAAAATTCAAACCCTGATCTGTCATGAATATATCAGCTGGCCCACACAAACCTTCTCAACTTCTCCTTAGTCCAGTTTCTAACCATCAGACCTGGCAAAGTCTTGCATGCTTCATTAGGGAAAATGTATGGATTGAAACCTGACCCACCCAGAGGGAGGTAATTAGAGTTCTCTGAATGTTTTCCATGTTCATAAAAGGGAAAAATCTCTTCAAAACTGGGGGAAGAAAAGATAACTTAAAAAAGGTAATCCATGTTATTTGCGAATGAACAGGTAGTGAAACAAGAAGTCATCACTCATCAGAACACTTGTGTCATTTCTCTCAATTAAAATGTAGTTTGATTGAAACACAGGCTCATACTCTGATGCACCCTGCAGCTGCACTGGTTTTACAAAGCTGCAAGTCACCTGAGTTAGCCTGGGATCAAAGCTGGCCCCCTGACTTTTGCTTTTCTTTATCAATGAAAATGAGTTGTCTCCAACTTAGACTTAAACATTATAAGATTTGATAAATGAGTTTTAACCTGAGGTCTCTTGCTAATTGAGATTTTGGAAACTCATTGTTTCAGATAAAACAGACATCTTCTGGCGATATTTGGGGACTAAGACTCATTCCAGGAAATATTAATTAATTTAGTGCCTAACGACTTAGCATAATAGAAGCCGACTCAGACCCCAATGAAGATTCTTTTTTAAAAACAGTATAATTCTTTAGAAATTCTTCATGCCATTCAAATGCTGTTATTGCTCAGAAACACTTCTGTTTAGGAGCACTGTATTACACAAGAGCTGCTATGTACGAGCTCTATCCATGGCAGGATCCTACTGCATCTCCATTCTTACCCAATAGTAAATGGGAGAGTGAAGAATTCCCTTTCTTCACTGGGGAATAAACAACTCAAATTAGCCTGAACACATACATGGTTGTGATTTAGTGATTGTTGCACTTGAAGTTCACAGGAAAATCTACTTGGTGATAATTTGTTCATACACTTAGATCTTCAGCTTTTGGCATTCTGAAATTGAAGATCAAAATATCTTGAAGCTGTATGCATTTAAAAATTTAAAAGATTTAAAAATTAAAAGTGCATTTTGTAACATCCTTGCCTTTTTATTGCATATTTCCCTAGTTACTTTCACTAAGTATTAAGTGAATTAACAGATTTAAATTAACAGAGAAGGAGCTAAATGGTTTTAGTGAGATAGTAATTTAAACAAAAGTGTCACAGCTAGAAATCAGAAAAAATTACTTTCTTTTATTCCTTCTTAGGAAGTTTTAATTCCTTTTGGCCATTGCAATTTAAGCCAAAGCAGAACTTCTTAAAACAATACAAAGCAGAGCAAACACAAATTTTTTAAAGCAATACTCTTTCAAAGACAATATCCATTAGTTCTCTCTATGAAGAATCCTCCACTTCAGAGATCTTTCTTGTTTTTTCACAGAATAGTTGAACTTATTTCCAAGTGACCCGTAACTTTGTTAAGGATATGAAGGTAATTGGATAATGCATTTGCCATTTAATAAATTTAGGAATGTACTTTAGCAGTGTAAGTGTAGCTTACTCAGCACTTCCCTCCCCAGCTTAATAACCTTTTCACTTTCAATAAAAGCACAGAAGCCCTGGTTTCATATTATACTACAACAGACTTCTTGCAATTGATTTGAAAACATGAGCAGGAGAGACTGTTGCCGGAAGGGATGAGTACAACCAGCCCTGGTCTCACTCCCCTGCAAAGGCAGGAATGGCAAGCAATCAATGAATATGATTTACTGAGCCAGACTTGCCCTCAAATTGCTGGCCAGATGAAACACATATAGAAGCCTGCCCATTGGAGAGACTGGCATGGACATTATTTAATGCCAGAGATTTTTTTGGGAATGGGACCAAAAACACCTTCTGTGGGAGGAAATAGCTTGTTACACAGAAAAAGTGAGAGAGAATTGTGCTGTGAAGGTGAGGATGTGGCTGGCTAGGAGAAGAAGATTTGTGTCCAATATATGGAAAGGAAAAGAGCTGCTGGAGTAGGAGGTATCAATAAGCCAGCACAGATAAGGAGAAAGCAAAGCCTCTGTGGAAGGCAAACAGTTCATGATTGAAAAGAGCAGTCTTGCCA
The DNA here is from genome assembly GCF_052056855.1 of Sturnus vulgaris. Taxonomy (NCBI): domain Eukaryota; kingdom Metazoa; phylum Chordata; class Aves; order Passeriformes; family Sturnidae; genus Sturnus; species Sturnus vulgaris. Next base: position 28,415,878 of record NC_142283.1, read on the forward strand.
AGAATAATAATTTACAGTTAATTAAAGAAAGAGGGCTAACATAAAGATGGGAAAAACTACAAAAGGCTCAAAGCAGACTTAAAAATCCCCATTAACCTTATGATTCAGCATATTACAGTTGACAGTAAACAGGAAAAAGAAAGACAGACATTACATAATTAAGTTCCAGATTATCTACTGTTTAGTAAGTGTTATCAGTCAAATTTTTATATAAACTTGGGCAGTAGAAGTTGCTTTCACGCCAGAATTATATGACAAATTCAGTGTTTGAAACTGCCACTTATCTAGAAAAGTTGCTGAATACTACTGGTACCATGGACCAGTATTCATGGAATCAGCAAAGGACTTTAAAACCCTCACATTTTTGCATAAAGATTCCAAAAGAGACAAAAGTATTACAGTAAGAAAAATCTTGCATAAAAATGTGTTTTTCAGGACGATATTAAAACACTGTGAGGAAGCTTCTAATACTGTACCTGATCTGTAGATGAAACTGGTAACGTGAATCCCTGGAGCTCCATCTCAAATATTTAAAATTGCATGAATTGGTAGTAGGAAAAAAGATGTTTTCATCAAAACAATTTCAAATATTGCAGAAATGTCAGGAAGTAACCTAGAGAGTTCAGTATATCTCTATGCCATATAATAGCTGCTTTACAGTAAAAAAAATGTAGCGATTGGCATAAAACATGGTACTTCTCTCCACCCCTCTATGACTGCTCAGTGGCAAAATCCTTTTGCATCCGGAAAGTCTCCCAGAAGAAATAAATGTTATTATGCAGTATTCCCTTAGGATGGTAACAAACAGAACTCTTCTCCTTTCTAGGAGGAGACTTGTTTTTCATGAAAAATACTAGGAGAATGAGCATCTTTACAGTATTTTAACAGGAAATAATGACAGAGACAATTTCTCTTAAAATTTCAATGTACCACAGAGTAACAAAAATCTGCAAGGTTTGTGCAGCTGAATATATACATACATACATACATTTTTTAAACACAACTTTTGGCATGGAAAGTAGACTATTAGTAAATGGATCCTTGTTCCCTCACATTCCGATTTCATTGGTGCTTACAGGAAGATTTAATTATTTTATCTCTGGAGGATGGGGATAAAACCATTTTCTGACACACACATCATTTTTTTTGGTGACATCTTAAGGAAATATATGGAAGAAAATGTGAGAGTATGAGCATGTCCGTGTCTTACCTAACAACTCCCAAACCCAAATGTAATTGATAGTTTCCTATTAAAATGATATACTAAAACTGCTTATTTTTTGTGTGTGTTGCAGAGAGAAGGTTTGCTTGCATTTAATGCTTATGGTGTATACATGCTTGAGTTGCTTCACAGCCCTTTTGCCTATTCACTAGGGTGATAGCTAGAGGCAATCAAATGGTGGCCAGTACTACAACACTCCTCTGAACAAGGTTTCACGGAAATTACATCTGTTGTGCATACAACCCATCTTTCAAGAACTAAAAGAGGTGTTACTAACATTTCACTTCCTCATGCAGATCTCAAGATTCCTTAAATTCCGTATGCATTCCATCACAAATAGCACAATTTTCTTTGTGAAGACACATAGCTTGATCTGGGTGTTAAGAACATCTTGCAATTCATGCATCTGGACCGGATAAGACATTTCTTCATCTCTAGGGCTTAAATAAATATTGTTCTAGGGGAGATTCATCTGAAGCAGCAATTAAGAAAATTGAATCTGCTGAAGGCAAACGTATTTCTTATTTCTTGACTACAGTGTTAGTAAGTGAGGTGTGAGATTTTCACTTTAATGACATGGTATTTGCAAGTAACTCAAAGCAAAATATTTGTGCTATGTTCTGCTCATCTTACTCACTCCATTAGTCCTACCACCTTCAAGGAGGCTAGTACTGTGTGTCTAGAGAAAGTGAGATTTTGATCTTTATTCTCTTTTAGTTCCTGCAGTTTGGGATCGTATGATGATAGACTGGAGAGATATGTATTCTGTAAGTTTAAGTGGCATTGACTTTCTCTAGTTCTAACTGCTGTTATCTTCAAGTTGGTGATGAAGTCTTGTACAGCAGCAGCTTTGTATCTAGAGTTGAGGCTGGTGTTCTGTTCCCAAAATGTAAGGACATTCAAGAAGTCCCATTTTCCATCCTGCTTTGTGTTTACCTTGTTACCTTCCTGAAGACAAATCTTGACTGCCTCATTTTCTGCAGGGTTGTGGTAAGGTGATATTATGGCAATATTAAGGGGTTTGCAAGCTAAACTAGACACCACTGGTGCAAGTGAAATTAGAAAAAAATCTCCATTTAAATAAGCAGGAAGGAAATGGTTTAATACATACGCAGTCTGGTACTGACAGAGAAATGCGTGCTTATAAATGTAATGAGATCAGTGGCCACGCAGTCATTGCCACTGCTAAAAAGCACCCGATACCACTGCAACCTTGTGTAGTAGAAGGCCAGCGTTGTGGAGACTGAACGCACTTCTGAGGAGGGAGTTCTTGTCTCAGAAAGGCTACAGCCTTCTTATTAAATAATAATTTAAGAAAGATTTTAACCCCTGTGGGTTTCTACACCATTTCGACATAAGTTGTCAAAGATATCTTTTATAAGGCGCTTTCCAATATTAATCTACTTAGTCAATATCTTACACTTCTGCATATGTATGTGATGGTTTCTAAATTCAGCTTTAAATATGTATAAAATTTATTCTGACTTTCCTATCACAGTGCTCCTCTCTTCAATTTTCAGCAGAATGATTGCAATGGGTGACTATTGCTAGGGCACACTGAGATAAGAGCAACTGCTGCTGAGCCTTTCAGTTGCAAGTGCCTCTAAGCCAGAGCTGTACCGAGCAGCAGCTAGGATGGGCCAAGGCAGCTGACTCAAGCAACAAAACTTGAAAGGTCATTATAATAAATGAATTCAGACCTTGAGTGGGCTGACAGTGCTGGATTTACAAATCCCTTTTAAAGCACACAGCACTGATTCTGTACTTTAATTAGCCACCTGGCTGATTTACAGCTTCCAAAAGTAGACATTGTAGCATGCAGACATGCTGAACAGCACCTCTGCAAGAGCCACTCAGGCTGGTAAACCACTTCAGGTTTCCAGGTTGTCTGTTTGTTCAGCCTACAGCATTTGGTGGCTTCTGGTAATGAATTTTTGTTTGTTTTATAAAGAGTTTCATTCAAGGCTTTAAAGACCCTTGGTAGCACTTAAGTGAGCACAACTCACAATGCAAAATGTAAGTTAGAGCAGTAAATGGTCAGGGTGTGCCAACAACCTGTAAGTTTGGAGGTTACAAAACTCCAAGGTGATATATCAGTTAGTTCACATTAGTAAATAATTCTGCAAATCTAATTTGAATGCTGCATACTGAAATATTAATGTGCTTTTGGATCTGATGAACTCACAAAAGATTATGCCAACATTGTGTTGGCAGTGACAGTATATAAAATCATACTGTGATTTTCCCATACACATCTGGGGCCAAGAAAAGAAGAGAAGCAAGAAGAGAAGCAAGAAGAGAATTGAGAATGAAGAAGGGAAGAAAAGAAGAAGAGAAGAAAAGAGAAGAAATGGAGAGAAGAAAAGAAGAAGAAAAAGAGGAGAAGAAAAGGAGAAAAGAAGAAAAACCAGCTGCCTTGTATTTTTAACAGGAACGGACTGTACTAAAAGTCTAGAGCCACATGAATTATCTTTCTCCTCTGATTCCTTAGGAACTTTATTAATACCCCTTTCCTTTGCTCCTTGAGCTGGCTGAGAATATGCACTCTAAGCAGAATACAGACCCTAACTCCTGCCCCTATTAGGGACCTTGTCTCCAAAGACTTGGAGCCTTTGAAAAATGCAAGTTTGGCACAAGCTTGGGTTTTCGATACTTGTCAACATACACATAATGATTAAAAGTACACCATAATTGAAGCAAAAATACAAACTCACTTTGAATTAGTGACCATCACTGTCTTCTAAATCAAGTGTTACACAGTAAGGACAAAAGAAAGATGACAAAAAAAAAAATCACAAGTATCTGCAGTGTGGATATTGCTTAACAAATGATATTGAATGTTGATTGTCCTCTGATTTAAACACTGCTACAACCATTGACAGGAACACGAACAGCACATACCAACAGGTTCCCATATCACCAGGAGACCAATGAACTTAGAATGCAGTATCTGCGGTGACATTCCTGTACCTTGAGTTTGCTTCTTGTAAACACTTCTCTACCAGGAGTCCCTTTGGAGCTTTGCAGAATGAGCAGTGGACAGTGGAACAGGGACTTTTTCCAGAAAGCCTTCTTTCTTAAAATGTACACACAGCCCCTGACAGGATGATGTGCTCCCCTCCAACGGCATTTACATTGCATAAGCTCTTTCAACAGTTTTTAAACAGGGAGGGAAACACAGTCTGCTTGTCAAACATCAACTGGACACACATAAAATACACTCAGAATTCTGTATAGTCAAGGTACTTTATAAAGGATTTAGTTTCACATTCTCTATGGAGTCAGAAAGCAACATGAAAAGAGAAAACTCCTTCTGGGATCATGTCTTCTGCATTGAGGATTATCACACAGGCAAATAGTGGGTGACTCATGTATGCTGTTTTTTGACTCTGGATTGAACTTGGAACATAACTTATGTCAATCTGCTGATATAAATCTTCCAGAAATCACAGTTGTCTTGAGTTATGTGGCACACTATTTTCCCTAACTGGAGGTATATTTGAATTCAAGTAGGCTGTCAAATAAATATTGAAAGGTGAAATGCACAGATGAAGGCAAAACACAGCCACTTAATGCTGATGTGATGGTCATTTTTCATGTTGTAAGAGCTAGAAGATTGTCATGCAAATACAGCGGTATTTTAAGTAAAAATAACACATGCTACCATAGAGTGTTTTGAGCTGTGAATAAAGATCTCTCATTTGAAGCAGTTATAGTTTAAAAATTTGAAATATTTTCCAGCGAAAGATTGTCTTTGTTTCCAGGCCAGGATTATGCCTCTATTTTTCAGGATATTACTTATGCCAGAAGAGGCATAAGAATTAGGAATAAATTAATTATTAATAAATTGTAATAATATTTGAAGACTGTAGAATGTAGAAGGTATGCAATAAGAATTGTCTAGAAATAAGGATGAAGAAGAAATTGTTTAAAAATTAATTTTTTTGAGGCTGTTTCTCTTGTGCTTTTTGATCACAGGCTAAGTTACAGCCATCTGTCTGTTTCTGCATCTATCTATATATGTGCCTGAATATATTTTTGGAGGTTATGTCTAATTTACTGGGCCAGCAGAAAGCCACCTCCACTCTAGATTCATTCACTTGTTAAAACTTAAGATAAAGAGGACAAGGTCATAGATATGACAGCTTGTAGAATAGGAACTGAATCACAGTTACTTTCCTATGTTGAGAAATGTAGGCACGAGTTTTTCCTCTGTGATTCATTTCTTTTTAAGTAAATTCAGTTCCATGTCTCATGCTTGAGAATATTTTTAAGCTATGCTTTTGTTTTAGATCTTCCCGAGCACAGCTTTTTGTTAGTGCCAAGAAAACAAGAATAGGTTTAAAAATGCCGCTTAAATTTTGAGTACCTTGAACTGAATTTAAGATGTCCCAGGGGAAAATTCTCTCAATAGATTACTGAGACTAGAATCAGTCCAATCACAAATGAAATTTGATTTTTTTGAAAGGAAGAATAGCTCTGAATGAATAGCATTAAACAAGGATTTTCGAAATTTCGGGTTCCACCTATCTTGTAGAATTTAATTTTACTTGGTAGCCAAACTGTTCTCTTTGGTATAAAATAAGGATCAATTCTCTGTTTGCAAGTAGTCTAGTATTAAAGCCTTTCACTACCATAGATGAAGTAAACATGTTGCAAGCTTTTTCTTTAATTTAATGATGTATATCAAATATATTTGAATTTAGAAAAATAACTGTGGAGATTAAAATTTCAGTTTTTTTGAAGCCTGCCAGTTGGAAACCTTCATGGCTTAGGTATCCAAACCTAAAGAAATTAGGTTTTCCATTAAAGAAAATGCTAGCAATAGCAGACAAAAACCATAACTGACTTTGCATCCAAAGTTCTTAGTGATAGAGACATATCAGAAGTGAGAATTTAATTAGTAAGACATTCTTCCTCTACAGTTCCAAGCAACCAGAGAATCAATAAAATTGTTTCTGACTTCAAAGGAGGATACTATAAAGGACTGGGTACTGGAGGGTCAGAGGACATACAAGATACACAATTAAGTGAATTTACAGTGCACATACAATGCATTGTGCTGTGCTATGTGAAACTTGTGCAACACAGTTGTTTGCAAAATCCACAGCTTAGTGGCAGCCAAGCCCACCAAAATGACACTATTTGACTGTGCTAAATATGCTTGGTTTCAGTGCCAAACCTCACAAAAGAAGAAGCTCCAAGAAAACACATTCTATGGTGTACATGATTATTTTGCTGTATAATTGCAGATAATTTACCAGTGACATTTAGGCATAAGCAGACCAATGGTTTTTAAAACTTCAGTTCCGGGCTGGTAGAAGTATGTGTCAAAATTAAGTAAGAGAATAATCAGCTTATCTGCAAAGCTCTTTGTTCACTCATTTCTACATAGCAGCATCTTTTCTTGAAAGAAATCATAGCAACTGAATGTTAGATGCTATTTTTATTTTGCAAAATGTAGCATAATTATTTAGAACATTTGCTAAAAGAGCACTTTCTAACCTATGAAAAATATATTGCAGTACTGATATAATATCTGCAGATATTCTCTCATTCTGAGTAGCACTGCCTCTGTATATATTCAAAATAACATTAACCAGAGATATGAATGACTCAGAGTTGTGATTCTGGGAGATAAAAAGACTCAGAGACCTATCAAAGACCAGAAAATACTAAAAAAATTATCACATAACCCTTGTGAGGCTGTTTGGTATAGGATGTTATTCTGAGACTCCATATCCTTGCTCTGTAACTGTTTGATAGCCCACATGCCAAAACTAATTCAGTTTTGATATATGTGGTCATGTAGTTCCTTGGAAATTATTAATGCTTTTATTTGTTACATTGGAGACAATGCCAAATCATGTGTGTAACACCCTAGAACATGTAAATACTAAGGGTGTGACCAGAGATTCTTTTACTGTGGGTCAGCACATGGGACAAATACGAATCAGATAGTCTCAAGAGGTAAAAATTGCATAAAACTTTATTGGCAAAATACAGAAAATCAAGGAACTTGGTGAAGGATTTTATACAACATCCAATTCAACATACAATTATTTTCAAAGCATTAACCTAGTCCATTAAACCTAGAAGCCTTTAAACCAGTTTGATGCTCCATTACTCAAAGTGTTCCATGAAAAAAATTGGAAAGAGAAGAAAGACAGGAAATATATAGAAAAACACATATCTATAATTTCCTGGGTTACAGTGAGGAAGAGGCACAAACTCCATGAGGTTGATAGGGTTAAGGCCATGTCACTGTTTAAACCCCAGGGCCTCTGTGGACCCTCCTCCCAGGTGGTCACTTGGCCAATTGGAAGCTGGGTTAGGCAAGACTGCTAATGATTGACAGACACTGCAGAGCTGGAGGCCTGGGGGAGAAGCCCTACCCCCCCACACCCCCAGGCACCCCAAAATGTCCGACCATCCATCCATCCATCCATCCATCCATCCATCCATCCATCCATGCAATCCATCCATCCAGTCTCTGACAATGTGGCAGTTGCTTTGTATGTTCAACCTTGGCCTGGATTCTCTGCTTATATTTACAGTCTGTGTATCACAGTGTATGCTGCTACTTCAACATTTTATTCAGCAAAACAGAAATAGAGGTACAAATAAAAGCACCAAATGTGAAGTATAGCCAGAAGGTTTCAACAGAAGTAACAGCAGGGCTACTTCATCTTTACAGCATTTGAGTCAGTGACATTGCAACTGACAAGATTTCTGCTTTGAGCATTTAATTTTGTAATTTAAAGCACAGTTCAATACAACATAAAAGGGGGGAATGTCCAATTGAGTCACACATATGGATCTAAAACTTTAAAGTGGTATGAACAGTGCTGTACTTCATCCTGTTTTTCATTTGAATATGTTAATTGCATACCTGCTACGTGCATATAAAAATAGTGGTACTCAGGCAATAATATACTTTGAGGATGTCTGAAAATTAATTAATACTTCATAACACAATTTTTTTAGTTGACAGAACGTGATAAATAAAATTTTAAATTCATGGCAATTTCATAATTTATATTGAAATTCAGAAACTGGTCTAAGCATATGAGTGTAATTCCAAAATAATTCAGAAATAATGGAAAAATCTATTTGGTTGAGGAACCTTTGTCCCATATATTATGATATTCAGCTTCATACATTAGATTATACCCTATAGAAGAAGATATTAAATTAGATAAACCAGATGTGCTAATGAAGAAGTCAAAATTTTTGAGTGATTTGGAATAAAGAGAGGACCATGACCTTCTTATTGTTATCTGTGTTTGTCTTCAGAATACATTTTGTCACATTAACGTTTGATTAGTTACACATATGGTGAAAAACTATTATTCTCAAACAACATCATAATCCCCGCCTCCTTGTTAAAGACAATATTATTACTACATGTGGTTTTATTTATGAACTCTGATAATGTAGAACGTGCCATAAAACAAAATAACAAATGCCTGAACAGTCTTGAAAGGTTTGTCTGCATTCTATTATGAATAGAGAGAGAGAGATGATTGATTAGAAATAACAAGGCAATAACTTTGTGGTAATCATGAAGGAAGAGAATAGGGTAATATTCCTAGCATGCTACACCTCATGGTGTCTCCAGAGAGATCTAATCTCCCTATCCGACCAGGTCTATTGTAATATAATTTTAAAAAATCCGAATAATTGGATTTAATCCTTGATGCAGCTGGTATATAATAAAATAAAATCCAGATTGCAGAGGGGTTCTTTAGTGAATAGATTCAACTGATCTACCAGCAGCATGAACTTCATCACTGATGGAGGTGTCCTGGTTGTCTGACTATGCAGCCCCTATGCAACAGAATATCTGGACAGCGCAAGTGCCTGAGCTACAGGGAGTAAATAAATTTGCCAGAGGTGAATTGATTGTACCCACCTACGGTTACACCTACTTTATGTCAGCCGCTCTGTCAGTGGGAATTTATTATTAAATTCCATCACTTCTCTGATATGGGAAGTAGGTATGGTCATGTTCAGTCTGATCCTAAAAAGGATACTCAGAAATACATGGCAACTTGCAATACAATATTGCTTTAAAGTATTGAATGAAAATGCTTGGGACTGTTTACCTTAGGCAGGAGATGTATGAGAAGAGACACTATGCAAACATACAATGCAATACATGCTCTGGAGCACACAGATCCATGCATTTTCACTCTTTTTGCAGTGTGAGAGGGCACTTAATAATACCAAAAGGTGGAAATTAAAGAATGATCAATTTAAAAATTATTTCATGCAATATACATAAAAAATGTGAAACCATATCACAGAGGCTCTTGGAGACAGGAAAGTAATAGGATTAAAAAAAGGATTAGACATTTTTATGCATATCTGGAAGAGTCAGGGCTATAATTAAAGATACAAAGCTTTTCGGAAGGGCTATTAAGCCTTGCATTCAAGCCTTATACTATCCTCTATTAACGAATGTATTTCTATACAGACTCTCACAGGCAGAGATGCCTGAGTCTGATGGTACCCTGATGGCAATAGAAATGAAACAGCTTCTTCCACTTCAGGCCAGTTAGAACATCGTGGAACTGAGCAAGAGAAACTGAACAGAGCTGACAGCTTACAAAAAAGGGCAAAACAGAGTTCTGACACTTTGGATCTCCTGAGAGCGGTACCAAGACGTGGGTCTGAATCACTTTTGTAATGCCATTGTTTTTGAGTGCTAGTGTTTCCCTTTCCAGTTGTATCTTTTCACAGACATAATTCCCATGACACTTGGCTTTAGCATCTGTGCAATGCAGTGTAAAAGCAGAGCTGTCCCAAAATTTAAGAAAATATTCAATAGGCAAATTCTGGAGCTTCTGCTGTATTATATTTACTTTCGTCTCTGATTGTTAGAAAATTTACTAATGCTCATTTTGTATACTGCTGCAAAGGTCAAATAGCTGCTACAGAAAACACTGCATTTTCAAAACTTGGCTTAAGTTTCTCAAAAATCAAATTAATATTTTGTTGCTTCTGTGATTTATTCTCACTGGGCTTTTCCTGGAGTATTGCATGGAGAAGTGTTTTTTCTCTCTCCAGATTGTTACAGCAACTTGCCTGACAGTAAAGAGGAAATACAGTCACACAGACATGAAAATGAGTAATGTATAACTTGTTTCCTAGGTTTGATACCCTTTCCAACTGTATAGAGGATGTAGGTGGTAAAGAATGATTATTTGTTTCTTTGCACCATCTGCATCTCTTCACTCAACACAGGCAATGACTGACCTGAGACCAGGTTGAACCATGCTTTTTCCTGCAATCCTGTTATAGATGTGAATGTAAAAGGAAGAAATTTACTGTAATGTTCAGTTGTTGACTTAGGTGTCTAAGTGAGACAACTGATTTTCAAAAGATAGAAGAGTGTTTCACCATGCCCAGTTCTCTATAGCATTTATAAAATAACTCTTGATTATATTTGCAAAAACAATTGGAAAAATTGGGATCTTATCTTCCCTATTCATCTCGATCAATATCAAAAAGTCATAAAATTGTAAAGGTTGGAAAAGACCTTTCAGATCTTCGAGTCCAACCATGTGCTTTAGGCTTCTACACTGTCTTGGTTCCTTTGGAGGAGGACCTGACCAGATGTGTGCTGCATACTGTCATTAGAGTGTGATCAACTCCCCATTTAAGTTAACTTTGACATACTCAAGCAAACAAAAGTAATTTTACTTTTGAAATATTACTCTGGCCTTAGATCTACTGCACTATGTTAACAGCACATGCCATAGTACTGTTAACTGATCACATTGTTGCTTCATAATTTTTGTATTGCAGAATTAGATAATTTCATTTGATCGTAGATATAATACATGCACGATGATAAAAGTGATATTTAAGAATTATACCAGAACTATGAAATGGGGTAGATGAGGCTTTTAATATGGATGTCTTATATAAAAAGGATATAATGAAACATAAAGGGCTTCTTCAATGACTACTGTTTTTGTAGATGATAAACCGGAAGTCACAATAATGAATAAGTGTGATATATGGCATTTTTTCAGTTTACAATGCATTCATATCAAGCTTCCAGCTTTAACATGTCAGGGTTAGGATAAACCTATGATTAAAATACTAAAGTATTCCTTGGATTCAGTTCCTGCAACTGTTTCAATCTCTGTGGTTAAAGTGGGGCAAATATTTTAACTCTTCAGTGTTATTTCTCCACCTAGAAGATAAGATTAGTAAAATCTTCATACTTAACAATGCTGAATATATATTATAGAAATGCCCATGTATGATTTGAACACTACAGTAACTGGGAACAAACAAGATACTGGAGACATATTTACTCAAATCTGCAGTAGCCTTGGCAAAAGCCATTAAGGGGAAACAGTCAGCAAGGCCTGAATAACTCAACACAGAAACCTCCCAGAAAAAAGAGAGCATGATAGCAGAAGAAGACAAGGGATTTTCTCCCTGCAAACAAGATAGGATTGAAATGCAATTCAAGAGAAGGCCAGAACTGCATTAGTACAAACTTGGGTAGTGCTGACCTACTAGTGGATCTTCTGTGCCACATGGATGATCTCAATCATCAGAGCTACCAAAGATGAGACCTTCCATTAACTGTTTTGTTTGATTTTTTTTTTTAGCCCCCCAAACTGCGGGCACATTTGGCACACTTGTTCAGGCAGTGCCTCAGGTGTGGATGTGATTAAACACCTTGCTTGTAGTCATCTGCTGGAGGAGCATGTTCACAGTAAATGTCCTCCGTTTTCTCTCAGTTGCAAGACCAGACTCACTTATATTCATGGGTACTAATTAGGACAGATTAGAATGTCTTGATGCTTTATTGAATATAACTTATATATAAATATAAGATATAGTGGTCTAATTTCAATTTTTACAGAGGCCTTTGCAGGCTGGTAAATATAAAGAAGTATTTAGAAGACCATGGAAGAGATTTATGCCACATATATGTGATATGTGTGGCTGATATGGAGTGGCAGTTCTTTAAATCTTAGGCTAACATGTAAACTCCCAAGCTTTAAATAATTTTCCTTTGAAATGGGGAGTTAAAAACCCTTAGTAAAGCAAGCATGTGCAGCCTTCACACTGAAATCTAAATCAGAATTGCTTGGACTGCAAAGAATCTTGCATTGCACACCTGGGCCATAGCATATGCTGAAGGCTCTACAATATTCACCTCACCTTCCCACATAACCTTGTATTTTTAAAATCTTTTCACTTAGGAAGAAGAGAAACATCACTTGTAAAGATAACAGTGAAAAAAGACAGAATCTAGAAAGTGGCATTTTTTTGCTTTAGGAGTAAACAAGGGGTGGCTAAATCTTATTGTTTATCTGCAACTTTATAGCAGCTTTGCCATAGGCTTACTTACAGATCTTCTCTCCTGTTATTGGTATGGAGCCAAAAAGTCTCCATTTGAACAAACATATGTCCCAGTAATGAGTTGTAGGGGTTCCCAGTGCAAGTAATGTCTCAACCCCTGTAAATGGGACTAAATAGTAAAAATGACTGATGCAAACCGTGAAAGATATTAAACAGAGACATGGAGAATAGGATGAGCAGTTTACTACACAGACATCTATTATCTTTTTCCACCTTAGAGTTAATGGTCTTTCTGCCTCAGAAAACCCTGTTGATGTACAATTCAGTTTGAATAGACATGTACAATTTTATATAGTTTCTTCTTTGAAGCTAACTTTTTTGGCAACTAATGGACTGCTAATGCAAATGTCACTTCCAGCCCATTAGTTATCAAAAGAAAAAATAACAGGACTTTATTTTTCAACTGATGGGAAATATCCAAATAGATCACCTTTTATCATTAGAAGAGTGCGTTATCACCTTATAGATGATAAGTTGTTCCTCATCTTCAAGTATAAACAGTAGTTTTACCCAGCCTATATCTCTTCTATGATCAGACCACAAAGTTGACAAGAGAAGGGACAGTTATTGTCCTGTTGCAACTGTACCCAATGCTGCTGAGCTGTCCTGTTTTAGAACAACTTCAAGGCTGATTGTGCAACAGTGGCAAATAAATAAGTGAAACCAGACATGATATCACCATCCTGCATTTAACTCTGTTTCCAGTTACAGAAGCCACCACATGAGCTCAACTCTTGTACAATACAGTATTATAGAAGCTTTGAGTGTGTGATGCATGTGGGTGGTTGAATACAAAAATTTCAGGATGCACTTTATTCCAGTCCAGTTTATTTTGCCTATGGCATCCTTTGCTAGTGGTACAGAAGCTGTCCTACCCTTGGCAGCACCAGAGTTGGGAATACTCCCTGTGCTGGTAATGTTGCATAAAAAATTAAGGTTTGAATAAAAAAAAAGCCAGGAAAGGGACTTTATACCCCTTGGCATTCCCTCCAATGGGTGACAAATTAGTTTAAAAAGAAGAGCCACGAGTAAAAAGATCAAAACCAGTGACAGGCTGCAACTGACTGGAATTCAGCAAGGCTCAGGGGTAGGAATGAGATAGCTGTAAACTACCTTTGCTGCTCTCTTAATTTAGTGCTGATCTTGTTCCAGTTTAAATTGGAGAATCCTGACGGCTGCTCTGAGTTAGAGGGTTTGCCAGCATTCTCAGGAGGTTTTCTTCTTTCTACTGTTTGTGAAGTGAAAGTCACGCAAAGAAAGTACCTTGTGTCAATCACAGGCTGGGATTTCTTTGATGCTGGCATTTACTGAAAATTCTATACTGTTTTAATATTTCACAGCTAACTTGTGACAGTGGCAATAGCAATTAAATTAAAGCACATAAAATGTTTTCTTTAGATGTACCTTATCAATCCCAGTCCTTCCATACATCTCTTAACAATTTTGCCATCAAAATGCCAAAGACATGATTAAATAAAGGTGGCTGCTAAAACTCTTTATGCTAATGAATTTGATCCTGAGCACTCTATCTCTACTTAGCACAAATGCTAAGCAATTAATTCTTAGCCATGACTTATGCCACTGGCAATTAAAACAGGGTCTGGCACAAGAATTTTTGAGAAAAAAATGCAATGTCTAGCAATGTGTCACCACGTTACACTGATTTTAATCCAATAAAAATAGGAAACTATATAAGTCAAATGGATGAAGAAGGGAAAGAGTAACAGACATGAAGGTAAAAGCTGGTCATCACACTCTTCTGTTGACTTCTGTATTATTTTTTTCTGATAACTTCCAGTCTGCCTACTCATTGCCCTGCAACACATAGAGTGCTAATTTGATTATCATTGGTACATGCAGATGAAATACAGCTTTCCCTTTGCTTATTTAATCCTATGTCTCATTTTAGCAGTGAAATCAGTTCATTATCCAGATTCAGGATTATACCCTAATTCAAAAAATCATTTAAGCATACAAAAACCTCTGTGGTTTTTGGTGCATTCAAAAGGCAGTGATTTTGGTGTGGCTTAAATATGTGTTTCAGTGTGTTTCAATATCAAGGATATTGTCAGGAGAGTGCCAGGATCCAAATGTCATAGATCTGATGCTGCAGTTTGAGTAGCTATGCACCAGCATATCCTCTAGTCAGCTTTCAGTTGTAGCTTCTCGACTTCCAACAGCAAGGAACCTGTGTTGTCTGACTGTTGGCATGAAAATTGAATTAGAGACTTTATCTTTGATACTACTAGTAATTCCCAGATCTAAAATTTTGGGCTTTATTTTTTTTTTCCCAAGATATGGATTTTGGAAATCACAGGAAACACTGGTTTTTAATTATTTCACAGGATTGTTTGTGGAGGCAAGGTGATATAGGAATCACTTCCTTATTTGTGTGGCTGTTTTCTTTCAGAGATTAAAAAAAAGCACACTTAATTCATTAAACCCTTGTGAAAAGCTCTAAGAGAGTCAGCCTTCTGGAATTTCTGCTTATGTTTCTTAAGGAAATAATTATCCTTTACACTTATAGAGCACCATATATGTGAGGAGGTAAAAAAAGGCAAAGAAAAGCAGATTCCAAGATTTTGACAGAAGAAACTAGAGGAATTCTCATGGGATTCTGAGAGTTGCTGAGAAGGAATAGAAAATAAAAAGAGTGAGAAGATATTTTTTCAGGTTCTGCATCGCAGCAAAAAATAGAAGTTCTCTGGGGGCCTCCTCTGAAACTTGTCACAAAACTGAGATCTAGCCATCCTAGGCTAATGACAGTCATCAATGAAAATTGATTTTCTTTCAACTGGCAGGTTTAAGAAATAGCTAAAAGCAACAGTGGAAAGATATCTGATTTTTTATTTTCAGATTTTTGGTTTGCTGTTACCTGATGATGATAATGTTTCAGAAAGTATTCAATTGATGCTATATAAAAGAATTTGCAAGGGTGACCAATCTCTCATGGTTATGATGGTTCCAGGCAAATCTATGAGATTGAACAAAGAAATAATAATTTTTAGGGTTCCCACTTAGATGGTAAGGAAACTCATAGCTTCCTGGATATTCTACCTCTCTTTTGATCCTAT
The DNA here is from genome assembly GCF_052056855.1 of Sturnus vulgaris. NCBI lineage: Eukaryota > Metazoa > Chordata > Aves > Passeriformes > Sturnidae > Sturnus > Sturnus vulgaris. The sequence continues at coordinate 28,431,568 of NC_142283.1, forward strand.
TACAAGCATAATTTCTACAAACATAATTTCTTATGTTCTTATGTTATTGACATAACATAAGAAAATATTTTCCCTTTCCTAAAATTTCTAAGTATAATTTCAGGACCCAGTTAATACCTCAGCTTTTACAATAAAAATAATTAAAACAATAGGCATTGGAAAATTGTTACCCCATTATTTCCAAACACTTCTACTTGTGCATGCTAAAAAAAGTTTCAGATTTTTAAAACTTATGACTGTTATCATAAATATAACAAATTTAATTTCCTTGTTTAACTATCACTCAAAAAATTTGTCATTCCTGGAAGCATTCTGTTTTTAACTCCACTCATTTTTAACAGCTTTCACAATGCAGAAGAGCTTGATAAATAAGTAAAATGAGGAATTTGAAGCTGAACATTATTCTGAACCACCTGGTTGTAAAGTAATATTTATGTACAAATGTGTATTTAATTTAAAAATATTGTCCTAATGTCACATTTAGTATCATATAATGGTTAAATTAACACCCTATGTTTTGTTTATGAGACAATTAAAAAAATTGAAGTTAAAAGGAATTGATATACTATTTCAGCTGTTCTACAACTGGCTATATATAGTACAAAATGTACCATGCCTTAAAAATCATCGAACAGACTCCACCTGCAAAATACAAAATATATACTGCATGATACTTCAAGGTTAGCACTGATGTAGAGCTAAATCAAGATGTGAAATCAGACTGTAGGTTTGGGTTCAGAGCTTTCCAAAAATGAGAAAGTTTGTGTTTGGGATATCAGCATCCATATCCAGTGTCTCTAAGGAGAACTTTGATCTGTCCTGTCTACCTGATGTGGTGTGAATTCCCTCTAGTGCACAATTTTGGGGATCCTGGGTTATCAGGATAAACACAGAGCTCTGAAGAAGTAATCTTGATATGCTTTGATGGATTATCCCTCCTTTTTTTTGTTTGTACACAAAAGTGTGTGAGACTTGAGTGAGAACCTCCAGGATATTGCCTTATCAGGCATGTGCACCTTTATTTTACAACACTGAAGAAAGCACTGATGCAGACCTCCAGTGAGAGGTAAGGCATGCTCTCCTCAAAAGCCTTCTAAATGCCCACCTTTACTTTGCTGTCTTTTTTCATTTTTGCCATTTTAGCAAACTGTCCCTCTTAATTACTTTTTTCTTTTCCTGATACCAGACTCAACCACTAGCAAAAGCAGATTATCAGTCAGTCAAGGGAATTGGCTTTTGGCTCCACTGAAGTGCCTAACTTCTCACCCATTTCTGCTGGGCTTTTTTGGCCTCTAGAGGTGTGAGCTGGGACAGAAGGGCAGAAGGGACAGACATGATCATAGGTTTTTCTGATGCTCTGTTTGAGAGAACCAAACAAGTTTTCACACATACTACTTTATACTGATCTGTGTAAGAAAGAGGGTCAATTAGCCTTCCACCACTGTTGTTTCTTCCGGCTTCTTTGCTCCTGGGTCCTATCCTTTGATGCGCTCAGATCCTCAGCCTGCTTATATGTTTGTCTTTGTTTCTTTCTTTCATGTTTAACCTCATTGCATGATGGCATTTTCCTGTGAAGAAGGACATAGATGTTGATGCACAGGTTACTACCCTGACACCAAAAAATGCAGATCTCATCATGCCTGTCCTTTTTCTCTCTATATAAATGTACTAGTGCTTTGAGAACTGCCATAGCAAAACGGGTTTTATTCATCTCTGACCTTTATCTTAATGTCAATAATGTCCTGTTGAAAATGGAAACCCAGATGAAATTCTGAGGTGCCTGTGTACCTAGGACTCCAAATAGCAGTTGCAGAAGGAGCATTAGGACAAATAATAGTAATTAACAACAACAGTACAATCAAACTTCCTTTTTTTTTTACCATTCTTTTCCCTATTACTTAGAGCACTGTAGGTGCACAAGCTTAACTATCAAAGTGTCAGCAGTGCACTGTTTTTACCTGCCTGTGATTTGGTTGCGAAAATCAGGACAAATTGCAGCCATGACATCAACAGCTCCCTGAGTCATAGGAGTTGAGGAGAACTTTCTGACACAGGCATGTTGGAGAGAGGGCCAAGTGTAGTGAGGAAACCCTGAAACAATAGCATGCTAGATTATGCACTAGTATGCTCTGATTTAGGGGTGATAAACACAAGTTCTTTTTTTTTTTGCAAATAAGTTTGAAACATGGTCAGTTATCCCAATGGCCAATGAACTGATCTTCAAAGAGGCAATGTGATGTTTTAAGGGCAGGCAGTGTCTCTTTTCTATGTGCAGATACCCTGGCTCTGAGCATGAGCCCTTCACCTCTGTGACTGTCAGGCAGACACTTCTTGGGCTTTATCAATTCCCATAAATTGGTGGAATACTGTTAGGTCTCCTCATATCTTACTGTTATTTCTGCATATCTCTTTCACCTCACCATATGTGGTGTTTCAAAACCTGGTATTTCAAAACTGGAAATGTTATGTCAACATTATTTCACTAAAACTTTAGCATCATTACTGGAACCCATTTCATAGGCTTGGGTGTTTCTGGAATTAATATGTGCAATGCAGAAGTTATAGAAAGGATTCAAGTGTGCAATCTGAATAGCAAGGATCACAGAAGACCTTCAGATGCACACATCTCAAAGGAACCAGGAAAATAATTTTCTAATGTCATCTAGCAAATGTTCACCTTAGTGTCATACTGAGGTCTTAAGGCTGCATGACCTGAGGTCTTCTGATTAGTGACATTGATTCCAAAAGCACCAAAATCAGCCCCTTTCATCCTGCTCTCCAGATCATAGGAAGATCTTCTATGGTTTGACTCCCAGAGCTAGGAAAGAGATGTCAAATCTGACACTGATGTTAGTTTTATAAACTTATACCCAAGACACTTGTGCAAACTCCAAACCACAGAGAGATACTCTTCCTCAGTTACAATCAACTGTTTAGGGTATGTTTGAAAGAACGTTATTTTACCTCCCATCACAGACATAAGGGATAGCCAGTGCATTCACCGAGACCCGAACCCTTTCTACCATGCATTCACAAACATGAAACACCTTTGAAAGAAATACTGCCTACTAGTAAGGGCCAACCGGAAAAAGGCATTTCTCAGGCATCAGACCAAAGAGAAGAAAAATTTAACAGATTCCCTTTAAAAACTTGTCTGGAAATGAACCAAAATTTTTTTGTGAATAAATAGCCACAGAACCCAAAGATGAAATGAAATTTTTAGGTACCCTAAATAGAAGAAAAAGAATAGATCAGCCAGAAACTGATTTTAAAAAAAGAAAGAAAATTACAGTAAAATATCCTTCAGAAACCAGATGAGTCCCTGACAAAGAGAACTTAATTAGCTAAAAGGAATAATAAATAATACAATGATGGTATCTCAAGGTTATCTGTTTATCAGATTTCAATTGTAAATGGTAATTCTTCTTGCTATACCTCAACAAATCCTTCTCAGTTTTAAGCAATTTCTCTCAGCTAATTAGTGACCTTCCTGCATTTTTCTATGGCCCAGTATTTCCTCATATTTCTGTCACAAGTTTTTAGTGCAACAGTCTGCAGTTAGAACAATGAGAGACATAGAAGCCATTTCCTCCTTTGAAAATGTTCAGGTTCCTTTCTCATTTTTAGAACTTTTTTATAAAAAAATTTTGATGATTTCTGGCCAGCAACAGTAAGTCTTTGAATGGCAAATTCAACAGTCAGACCTGTAAAAATGCATTTGACAAGAAAATCCATATATTGCTCTTTTTATTGTATATATACTTAATAATAAAAACAACAATAATAACAACAACTTACGAATTATTAAGCATTGTGGCATGCTTTTATCTGCACGGCTAGTTGCTTTTACACCATTTGCATGCTGGTTTTATTAACATTGGAAAAACTATTAATTGTCTGGAGTTATAAGGAGGTAGATGGTTCCAGCCCTATCTGCCTGCACAAACCACCTGGTGGTTTGTACAGATGATGATGTGACCACACCCTGCCAGAGAATCTAATTTTTTTTCTTTTCCTTGTGGTGACCATTGTCTCCAGCAGGTTCTGTACAGAATGAGTCATTAATTAAACCTGGATTCTTTGCTGGTGGCCTATTGCAGAGCCATGGTCTATTCCTGCTTGTTCTGCTCCTGCAAACAATATTTTGGGGGATTTCAGGCAATGTTATTTTTGTGATTTCACATTTTCTTCACTTTTCCTTCTGCCACAAGTATTCCTCTAAGAGACAGAAAGGGAAAGGCTCGGTTAAGAAAAACACAGCCACCTCCAAAGTGCTAAAACTGCAATAAACCCATCATCTCTAACAACAGCGGCATGAAAAGATAAAACCCAGTCTGCCAAGAATGTAGTAACCACCCATTCACTTCTAAATGCTCTCCACACTTCAATGCACAGACCTAATTACTTTTCTGCATTCCCAAACCCACTTTGCAGGGCTGCAATCAGAAACCTGGTGTTAAAATATTTTAGACTCTAAGGATCAAGACTAATTATGGGCCTAAGCTGCACCTCTTGGTTTCCTTACGAAGCAGTCTGCCCCCTCCCCCATCCACTCCACCCCCTTCCCTTCTTTTGGGATGTTTAAAAGTATGCTCCACTAGAAGAAAAGCTGTCCAGTCTCAGCCGGGGGTGAAGTAAAGAGAGAATAAAACAAAAAGCTACTCAGTCCAATTCAGTAAGCTTCAATGAAGCTGGTATATTTAATGTGGGCCCAGGGTCTGCCTACAGAATTGTGACAGAATGCAATATTCTCAACAAAAAAAGATGTGTTTAAAGTCGGGCAAGGCCCCATAAGGCTGTTGTTGGTGTTTAAGCGGTACACCAAGGTATTTAGCGCTAAGGGTTTCTAAACATTCCAGCTGAGAATAAAACCACAGCTTTACAGTAGCTTCTTAAAGGTTTGGGGGGCTGGGAATGTTCCCTCCCCCTTGCATTGAAAAGCCAATAAACAGTAGGAAAGATCATGTCATAACATGGATGAAGCCACCTATTACAGGGTACAGTGATAGCTAATGGTGTTATTAGAAGGGCTAATCCCATATATTAAGTGCTGTAATTATTATAATAAAATTATGGTTATTGTAATGTCCAGGCATGGGGCATTTTTTCATTTTGTGTAGCAGAAATCCGTTGCTGACCGTCCACCCTTCCTATGGCTGGTGCTTGCTAAAATACAGAAATATTAAATAATGACATCAGCATCGCAGGTAGCAGCCAGCACTCCAAACATGTTTTCTGTTACGTGTATTTTATATTTTCTGGCATTTACCAAGCTGCTTTGGGTCATTTTGTCTGGAGCTGCAGTCCTAAATACTTTCATTTGTGATAAACCATTATGTGCAAAAGTTGACACAAGTGTTTTTCTTCCATGAAATACCTTTAGATCCATGTCCTAAATAACAGTAATAACAACATCATCATCATCATCATCATCATCATCATCATCATCATCAGTTAAAATTGCAATATTGGTGGTGAACCACTTTCAAGGACGTTTACGGGAAAAAACCCAAGGAAATAATTAGTTCTCTGATATCTCACTCTCTTACCTTTACAAGATTCAGGATAAACTCAGATTATTGCAAATCACACAGTTATGGGCACATAAATGTTTTAAACCCTGGTCCAGTCTAGGATAATCAAAATTAAATAGTCCTCCTCAGCTACTGATACAAAGGAAAGGATTAAAACAAAAGGATGTTGAGAGGCAATAGCTCACATAAAGGTTTAAGAAAAATAATAAGGGAATTAGCAGAGACTGTGCACATTGTTTTACAACTATCACTTAACCTTCCTTGTTAAATACGTAATTTAGTCCACTGAGTGGCATCAAATACAAGAGCAAAAGGTGACCAAAACAATAATTATTGTCACAGAACTCAAAGGCTTAAACCCATAATTCCTAAGAAATAAAAACAGAGTTCTTTTCATAGTATATGCTTCATCTAAAGACTGCAATAAGAGCTAGGTCCTAGCTGTGACCCTTTACACTTCAAGGTGAAAAAGTAGGTTAAAGAAAGTAATAGCAATAATCACAGGGCTTTTCTACATAAAACAGCCTCTGAGTGGAGGTCAAAGATCAAACACTTGGGGCACTACCTGCGTCACACAAAGATCTCTTCCACAATAGAAATGAAGTACAAGACTGGCAAAAAACAGCAAGAAGACTAATCAATTCTAAAATTATTAGGAAAAAAAGAGACAAAAAAGAAACAAAAAAGTCTTTGAAGATTTGAAAAGTCTGAATGAAATTAAAAAAGTGTGGCCATTCTCTTCTCAATTTTTTTGAAAAATAAGTCCGAGGATTTCCTGCCTTTTACAGAGAGATTCTACCATGAATGAATGTTAAATATTTCCATTTCATCTTCATCCTCAACTACTAGCTACATTCTTTTGCACTATCTGAAGTGGTCCTTACATTCCTTTTTGTACCAGTTTGGACACTTTTACAAAGAATTGAGGATGATATTATCTCAGTATTATATTATTATTTTTCATTTTTGTTAAGCTTTTGGATTATTTTTACACCACAGTGAGTAAGATCCCCACTCTGAACTTGTGTGAGTTATAGGAAAAGATTTAACATTAAGAATCATCAAATGAAACACACTTCTGCCCTCTTTCACTTCGACTGTGAGTTCAAAGGTAGATCCCCACAATTGCATTCAGGAGATCTCTGGACTTGCTGCATAACCTGGGGGTATTTTTCAAGGATTTCATAATAAAGATATTCCTTAGTTTTTACTTCAGAATATTAGGAGGTGAATCCAGTTGCCTGATTAAAAAAAAATTCTTTATTTTGCAATCAGTTTTAAGGCTATATTTTAGCATGCCAATGCCACCCTGTTGACTTTACCAGCCGGGTAAAGACTTTCTGCCTTTCTTAAGGCTGGGTTTATATAAAGATTTTGTTGGAATCAGAGCACACTGCTCAGCAGTGAGCAGGATTCAGTGCCAGCAAAGCAGAGGGAACTGCTTCATGAACGCACTGCATGCATGCACAATGAGGTTACTTGCCTGATTCATTTTTTTGCCTTTGGTCTTTGAGTTACAGTTATCTAGGTATGTATTAATTCCCCTCGACAAATCTTGAGACAGAATGGTGATGTTTATCTGCTCTACGAGCTGGGTGGTGGACCCCTACTTCATCCTTAAGTTTTGCTATGAGATATAAAAGTGAAGTGTAAAGAAATTCAAAGAGCGTGCTCAAGTACTGAGAACTGGCCGTCACCATGATACTGTGTGTTTCTGCTGAAAAGGTTACCACAAATATCATATTTAAAACATAACAATGATAAATACAAACATCATGTAGCATTAATTGACCTGAATTCTCAATAAATAGCAGAATGTAAAATTTAACCAATGCAATTAATGAATTATTAATAATTTATTAAACAATTATTTGCCAATCAATCATTAGTTATTAATACTTTCTGGCACCAGAGTGTGGCGCTATTTTATGGGAAACTTTAAAAGAGAGTATGATTAATGCTTCCAATTCTCTATAATGAAACAACATAGTAGGTGTATATTGTACACCTTTTTTTTATTTCCTTCAATGGTAGTAGTGACAAAGGACTTCTCTCATTCTTTGCTGCAACTATGGAGCAGTCAAGAACTCCTTGGATGTCTGTACATTTTATATCATATAACCTAATAATTCACTCTAGCATCAGGTCACAGAAGGCCGATTCATCTATCTGACACGTTCCGCTGTCTATAAGATACATGCTAACCCTTATGCCCATACAGTACAGAGCACATTCTATAAAAAATGAAGAAAAATATGACTTGACTTTATTTTTTCTAATGGATCAGAGACGTTGCAGGGGTGGAAGGCAGAAACTAGGTGCATTGTTCTTCTAATATTTTTTATATTGAGTGCTGAACTGCCCCTCCAAGTTTTTAAGATAGACCAAGAGGATCTGAGACATGAAAATGTGTTCTTTTTTTTTGTACTTTTGCAATATTGCTGTCTAAATTTTCTTCATATATAGGTCTTATATCATCCTTTAATGTATGTCACCACAGATATATCCCTCATTTTTAAGTGTCTTTAATATGTTTAAGTCAAATATTTGCTTTCATTGTCCGATATCAGAATTCACTTCCTTGTGATGTAGTTTCAATTAGTAATTATTGTCTGATTGACTTCTTGGAAAAAAAAATGGCCTTAATACTCACTATGCTAGAAGGTATAATGACGACTACATTGGCCTATTGTTTAAGATCTTGGTCAACTAGTAGAAGGTCACTGAGGCTCATACTAATGATGTGATCTGACTGAGCATGAAGTTAAAATTATAGTTGCACAATGATGGTGGTGTTTTGAGTTGCAATGTTTGCAATTAGCCACAATGTGACCTTCCTGTTTCATCCCTTAAAAGAGGAGTTATGCTATTGATTATTATTCCTGGCATTTCTGTAGTTTATTAGTTTTGTCAGGTTTTTTTATATTTAGTTATTTGTCACATGAGGATTATGTGGCAAGTCATGGAGTATGTGCCACACATTTTTTATTGCAGCAGATGTTCCTGAAATAGATGTAAGCATCTCTGCAGAAAAGCAGCCACTCTGTGCCAGATTCCAGCTTGTGCTAATGTGAGAACCCAGTAGGCTGAGAGAAAGAGTATAAAGAACCTTTATCCATTGCTGCTGCAATGACAGTTTCTGAGTTTTGAAAATGCACTAGAGATTGCAGTGAGCTGCAAAGAGAACAGGGGCTGCTGAGGCCAAATCTTGGGTTTGCCCCCTCTCTGCCTGCCTATACTCCAAAGCACAACTGATGCCACTTGTTAGTGCAATGCAGTGTCTTCCTGAATGTAACACAACATTTTGTTAAGATTAAAATATATATACTATAAAGTACTTTTGTCCAGTATATGCATAATCTTCAACAACTGGTTGCATTTTTCCCCCAAACTGACTCTCTTGGGATGTGTTGAAAGCACCTGGCTCTCTGAATTCACATCTTCTCCTACCATATTTCATTCTGTTATTCTCCTGCAGCCTGCAAGGTCATGAAAATCTTTCAAAACTATCTTTTATTTTCCCTCTGTATTGAAGATGCCACCAAAGCATATGTAATCAGCACATACCTTTTTTTTCCCCCTTTAAACTTAAATGAGAGATTTAGATAAGTTTATTCCTAGGAAATAACCTTGGGAAACTTCAGTAATAATTTCCCCCCAAATTAGTAATTTACTTTAAACCATTTTAGTATCTGAACTTAACAGAGATCAGTTTTTCTAGCACACCAGTCCCTTCCCCTCCAGCTTCATCAATAGTTTTTACATGTCACACTATCAGGTAGTTTAATGAAGCCTTGTTAGTGATTTATCTCATTTCTTCAGTCTAAGTGAGTCAGTTGTCTTTTCCAAAAGAGCTGTCTGGCATGAGCTTCTTTTGGTTACTCAAACTGCACACTTTTTCATATGATATATACCTGTTTTCATATGATAGATTAAGAATCTGAAAACTGTTCTGGTGTTTATGTCAAAATGAAAACAAGGCTGCTTGATGAAGCAGTACTTTAGGACTGACCAGGGATAATCTAATTTGCTGGGAGCACGAGTAGAACTGGTATGAGTAGCAGAACTGGTAGGGCTAGTAGTTTAGTAGACTTTGCTATGACCATTTCTGACTGGGGAGGTGGAAAAACTAGTTTGAAGTTCAAGAGAAGTTTTAGAGATGAAATCAAACTCATGACCCTGAGCATATAATTCATTTGTCTTATATGTGAGAGCAGAAGCACAAACTTTTCTAATTTCATATTCCTCTGTGCTCCCCTGATTTTCAAATTCTGCTACTTCAGTGTGTACCAGCTTTCTGGCAGGTTTTCAACATCTTCTGGGAAATGCTGTCTTTTCCTGCAATGATTTGAAAGTACTGTCCAGTATGATATGTAGCTATTTTTAGGATATTTTTAGCCACAGAAAACTTGAGAAATTTAGACCAACAATGTCATTTTCTGGGCCTGTATGGAAATACTGAGCATCCCAAATCAAGCCACTGCTGTCAGCAACTCAAGGTGTGTTTTAGAAGAGTCAGGAGATGAACAGCAGGCTTAAACTCCCACATACCATCCATACTTAAGCTTTTTTAAGAATCAGAGCTGATGTTAGACAAGTTTTTATTTCATGGATATCCAGTCAGGCATGACAGGCTGAAAAGGGAATGCAAGTGAATGTAAAATATAAAGTAAGAGGAGTAAACAGAGCAGGATGTTATACTGGGTAACTGTGGCATAAGATGTTTCACCAAGAGTTGGGCAATGGGTTAGAAGAGTTTTTTGTAACCAATTACTTCTGTAGAGCATTTGTGAGTTTTAACAAATTTTAAATAGGCAACTGGAGAAGCAGTGGCAGCCCATGTATATGTACAGTAGACTCCCTGAGAGTCAACAGTAAACATTCTTCAAAAAGAGAGCATTCTTACCAGAGACATCACAGGTTGCACTTGCAGTATTACTAATCTCAGCAACAAAGGGTGATATCTTTAGGATAGAAATTCTGCCAGTGTGACTTATGAACGAATGAGGTAATAGGCCATGTGCTGTGTGACAAACAAGCTCAGGTTGGAAGGCAGCAATGACACAACCCCATTTGGCAGCATGGGAGGCAGAGAAATTACATTCCTCGTGTTGTCACTTAAGTTTTTGCATTATTTTATTTGTGTTTGCTAGGATATACACAAGCCTATGCCAATTAAGACAAATAGGTGTTTTCTAAACTGAACTGTATGACTTTCTAATGATCTTATTAAGGATTTGGTGCTAGTTCTTCAGTTATTGCTTAAAAGTGCAGTGCATTTAATTTTTGACTGCTAAATTATTCATGTTCCAGTGCACTTCTCACATCTACCCCTGGCTTATGGTATTTTTCTTTTGTCTTTGGATCAACAAGTTCCAGGCAGATGCTCCAGGTACATAAGCATATAATTTTGCGCAGATTTTGTATGCTATGCATAAAGAGCCATCCTTGCAAATCCTTTTCTCTGCAACCTCTCTGAGAAAAGCTTTCAAACTACATTCAGAAAAATAATATAATTCACCTTTTTAATCTCATTTGGACACTTGTATGTTGGGATTCAATATCAATTGCAGTCGCTCAGCAGCTCTGAAAAAGCAGGTAAATTATGGAGCATTGGATTTCTGGACTTGCAAAAGCTCCAAAGAGATGCTTGTAGACTGCTTGTGGAGCTAGCTACAAAACAATTTTTATAATGAAACTTTAAATATAAAGGGATATTCTGTTAAACACAACAAAGACAGCAGATCAGAAGAACCCTCCTCTGATACACAATGCTCCATGAAAGTTACTACATCTGGACCCTGGTGTATGTTGCCTTTGAGAGCTGAGGACCATTTTCTGCAAGGTGCTGTCACTCTGTGACACTTCAGTTGTTTACAGAAACCGTGTTGTCAAGTGATCCAGAGTGTTCCAGTGAGTCACCATAAGAAAAAGTAAAACTCTTCCCAAGATCATGCATACTACCATTCTAACTCCCTTTGGAATTACATGGAGCCAGATCTTTCCAAATTCGGTTAGAAAGGAACAATATTTCCCAAAGCAGTTCTGCCCGTCTAGACAGAAAAAAAATTCACCACCACATGCCACATTGTTTTCTAATTTCAAGACATATGGAGTCCTCTATTTTGCTGCTTAACTATGGCAGGCTGCAGCACCAAGCAACCTCATGAAAATACAGGAATCCCATGCTGTCATTAGGATGTTCAAAGTCAGTCCTGAAATAAACTGTTATCCTGTGGCCTCCATGAGCTCAGTAAGCCCTAGTCCTAGAACAGCCTGGTCAAAACCTAACCCTTCCTCTGCTAACATAAGTGTGCTCAAGGGTAAATTGCTGTGACAAATAATTCTGAGTCATCTTTGTTGATCTGGTGTTCAGCTTCCAAGGTTTCCAGCCATAGTGCATGAGGATGCCCCTTATCTCCACTGACATGGGCTGAAAGCAGCAGCAGCAGCAGCAGCAGCAGCAGCATGGCCATAACCTCAGAGTGAACTCTTTTTCCTGCCAGTGACTTACGGGTAATGTGCTGAGCTCATGGGAAGGTGCTGAAGGACCTAGGCACTCACTCAGCCTGGATTGAGAAGGGTGAAGGAGTTCTGCACTCTGCAACTATTTTTTTTCCTTAATTTTTGTTGTCATTTGTCGGGTGATTAATTACTCATGTCTGATTGTGGACAAGACAAACAGCACTGGCCTTTGATGGCATTCATTTGTGAAGGAAATGGTGGTATAAGAAGGATACCCTTGTGTTGGGACAATGCATTCCAACACAGCCTGGCAGCTATGTGCAAAGAGACTTTGTCAGCCTTCCCATTTTCACACAATATTTTTTGGGCCGATTTTCAAGAAGGGTGAGTATCGCAAGTCTCATGTTTGGGTTTTTAAAATAAACTTGCTTACCTGCACACAGGGGGCATTTGCAGAACAAGCACCGATCTCCTATGTTTCATGTGCAGCCTTGAGGGATTCCAGCAAGATAATTCTCAAGCTGGGATGAGCTATCTAGCCCAAGATGCTACACCTGCTTCATTCATAACAAATTGGCCTCTGCCTGCTGAAGACTGTCTAACTTGACTTATTATACCTTCCCCATCAGCAGAAAGACTCACATCATCACTGGGACAAAGGTGAATTGCTTAGAGATAAAGTTAGAATGATTTTTTTGCAGTCCCATTGCACCAGACACTCAAACCACTTTGTCCCGGAGACAGAACACCTTTAATGGTCATATGTATATATGTTTATAACGACAGAGCAGATTTTCCCTGCAATTCTGCTCCAGGTGAATGTATAAAGTCAGGTAAACCAGAGTAAAGTGTTTTGTTTCTCCTACCTTTTATTCACAATCAATACAATCACCAAGATGAAGAAGAGGTATGGAACACCACTAAGGTGGTCTGGAGATGATGCTCCCCATGTCTATTAGCCTCTATGGAGTCAAATGTGCATAGCATGATGTTTTTGAAGTAAATTGTTTTCTTCTAATATACCTACACGACTGTCACAGGGAATTGCCCTGCAGATTTAGTGATGTTAAGTGTCAATTGTAATTTGGTGACAACCATTTTATTGGCTATGCATATTGCTCTGCGAGGACCTACTTCTCAGTATGGAGGCTACCATATCATTAAAACCCACTGATCCTTCACTGATGGCATAATTTGACTGGCAGGGAGAGGAACAGTGAGGGACTTGTTTCCACCTGCGTGGAATCTGCTGTGTGTCAGAGATGAATTTGCCTTCAATTTGAAGCAGCGTAGCAGACTGGTGCCTGTGATTTTGCTTGGTATCTTTTAAGGAGTTTTACTAGAATGGAACAGCTGATGCAAATCTGTTTAAATATGCCAAACATATATACTTTGCAACCTCTAAACTATTCAGATATTTTTAGCCACTGAGTTATCAGTGAAATACTATCACCTTATCTGAGCCACATTTTTCTCTCCCCTACCCCTCCTTTTACACTCTCACCCATCCATCCTTTGGTCTGCAAGTCCGTCTTTGCAATAGGCTCAGAGTATTAAATTTTTGTGTTAAAAGGGGGAAAAATATGTTAACATAAAATCCGTGTTTCAACAGATAAAATAAGTCATGCAAACTGTGTAAAATTTAGAGTAAGGACAGAACTATAATCATACATCCTGAAAATTTTATAAACTGACAATTCAAGTTATATGTTTTATGCTAATACACATAATGGTGACTTCTAGCAAACTGTGGTTCACACATAAAGAGTAGAAAAGTTGAAGGTATTATATATGTAATATTTATTTTTCACATGTATAGCTATATATATATACATACAGTATATATGTACTCCCAGAAAGAGGAAATAGGTTCTGAGACTTCCTTAGCAAATTTAAATCAATACAGCTGCCTTTCCATTGCCAGTATTTAATTTTTTTTCAGCATGGCACCGCAAGGAACAAAGCAAAGTATCTTAAAAGAAAGTGTGTCCTTTAAAATTTCACCTCATTTCACACATACATGACAGCTTTTCTTAGCCAATTGATTTCACTGAAAATTCTGCTAATGTTCACTTATTAGAATTGTCCTTATGGTAAGTTGTGCTTTTCCCTTTAGATTCACTTTATTAATTTTAAATATAGAAGAGAATCTTTTTTAAAGACAAATAACATTCCTCAATATATACTTTTGTTAATCTCTTGTTTTTCCCACAGTGCTTATTCTATGTTTTTCTTTGAAAAATCTTTATTGAGCAGCAAACAGCATAAATTATTCAGTCAATTTCAGTCCAGTGGCATCAGTAATACTCTACCAGACATGCTACTTATGACAAATGCTTTGTGTAAGAGAAACATACCACTGAAGTTTAATCAGAAGCTCTAAACGTTTCAGACGTGCTCAATTTTGTTATTGGAAAGAAACACTCTTTGTTTCTGTATGATCCAAGGCTTTGGGGAAATGTTCATTTTCCCCATGAGAATAGGGAGGCCATTTTTACCCATTCCAACAAGACAAAAGAGCACTTTCCTTAAGAAAAATTTCTTGCTCTTGAAAGCTTATCTTGTAGGAAAACTTAGATGTTTTAAACGTTTGCCATATGATGAACTGTTGAGACTTGTACACTGCTCTTTTTAAAAGCAAAACCAACATGTATGAAAACATTTTTTCTATGGGACAAAAGTTTTTTTAAGAATTGGAAAAAAAATACAAAAGAAACTCCCCATCCTGATGTATCATCCTCCTGTTTTGCTGTGCTTTTAAAATAAGTCTGTTAGATTCTTGGCAACAATTGCCTTAATAAGATTTAGAATCATGATTCTGCACAGTTTGAATAACTCCTTTATTCAGAAACAAACTCTGACTTTAAATATTAAATTGCTTCTGAGGAATTTTTCGCTTTGTTTCTAGCTATTCTGAAAATTACTTTTGAAAGAGGAACTGCTTTGCTATTAGGCTTGTCTTTTCCATATCACTGATGTAGAAGCCTGGAGTCTTATGAAATAGCCAGATTATACCCACCATGTTCCCATAAGTAATATTTATATTCTAATACCATGTTTTGCATCCGGGATTTTATTTCAGCATCATCTAAAATGTTGTCTGAGGTTCTGGATAAGGCAAAGCTTCCTGGGTGGCTATTGGTTGCATGGAGAAGAAAAAACAAGTTTGAATGAAATTTATATAAATATGAAAAAATGATGGCATAACAGTAAAGTAGTAAGAGAATTAGAGATGAACTAGAGTTATCAGCACAGTGCAGAGCTTATGCTGAGTTGTGTGAACACAACACAACACAACTATTAATAGTTTTCAACTAAAGAACAAAACATTTAAAACATATAGGCATCCACCAGATAAAAACAATCTGAGAGGTAGCTGTATAGAAAAGTAAAACAGCTAACATCTCCTTTTAAAAGAAAGTTTTGTTTCTTTTATATCCTGGTTGAAATGAAGATGTCTGAATAGAAAAGCACCATATGCATAATGCATATATCAGTTTCTTATTATTTTTGGTCGTTCTGGTCTGCACCAAATAAAAAGGGACATAAGTACTGACATCCTAAATCAAAGGTCCTGTCTGCTGAGTCTCTTAGATACTTTAACATAAGAAAAAGATGTGCCACTCAACACAGTGAACATATTAGTGCTTCTTTTTGCTTCCTGAGAGTGGTGATTTGTATAAATGCTCGAGTTTGAGACAGTGTATTCATTCAACAAACATCTCTGGATTATAAATATTTGGATTATTAGGAGCCTTGTTTATGTTTACCCCGTCAGTCCTTTGTGAGTCTTGCAAGATGCTTGGTCTCATAGGTATCATGCATTGAAACTTCAAAGCACCACCACATAGCAAGGATTTCTCTTTATTAGTTTACCTTACTTGTATTGCAAAAAAGGAATTCAAAAGTAGCACAAAGCTGCCATTATAAACCTACTGCCAGACACAAAAGACAAAACACATGTTTCTCTGCTGAAATGAATCTTATTTAATTAAACTCCCTCCCTCCAAACAGGAAGGAAATGAAAAAATTTTACAGGGAAACAGAGAGATTCTCTGACACATCTTAGTTCTCAACCAATGCTGCAACTGGGTTAGAGCACAGTCCTCTAATGTTAGAGGACTGTAAGGAAAAAATATCATTCCCTCTTGGTTGCTTAGTTGGTCGTGCCAACAGTCTATGACTTTCTCCACAAACTGTTTTGGAGAACAGGCCCTTATCCTTTCCTAGTCCTGAGAAAATGACTACTGGAGCAAGGTGCTGCATGAGAGTTTAAACATGGATGCAGCTGAATAAAGAGCCAGAAGCCTGGATCATGCAGTCTCCACTTTGTGAAACATGCTTTGCAGAAAAACTTAAAGATGTTTAAATCCCTCAAGTGCGAGCAATAATGCACATTCTAGCCAACTGCTGCTCATTCACTTAAATAAAATGTTCCCTCAGCTAAACATCCAGTATGGGGAGGGAAATACTAAGATTTCAAAATACTAAGATTTGTAACCAGAACATTTTTGAATATTTTTTTGTGATTGCACGTGATTGGAAGGAGCCATTTATCCTTCTCAGAGTGCTGTAACTCAGTCTTGAGTGTAAAGAATTAAGAGCAGGACTATTTTTATTCCTTCTTTGTATTTGACATGGATATAAGAATAACCTAGAAGATTATTAAAGTTGTTAATTGGTCCACTATATAAAACTAAAAAGGTCCAAATCCCAAGTGTAAAATAAGAGCTGAAGATTTTCGATGCAGCCTTCAGACCTTTTAATAATGTTTATGATGTCAGAGGTAGTGCTCTGTGTTCAAAAAGAACAGATGTAAGGACGCCAAAAATTATGTGAAACAGGTCAATATCAATTTATTTAATGTATTTTGTGTAGACTTTACTCATATGTATGGATGGGTAAATGTGAAGTGCTCGAAGTGAAGAAGGCATCATTCAAATTCAAGTGAAAGGTTAATAAGGTGGCATTTTCTTGATATTTTAAAAAAGGTTTTCCTGTTTGTTCTTTTGGAATGTTTTGGAAATCTCTTCCAAGTAGATGAGTTCATGAAAGTCTAACAAGTGTCAATATTAGGAAAGGCCAGGACTGAGAAAAACATGTAGTGTAGATTCTATGACATCAAACTGTCTGCAGGGTTAAAGGAAGTTCAAGCAAGGTCACACCTTTCTCCTGAAAATGCTTTAAAAGAAATCCACCCCACACCATGCTACCACAAACCGTCACAAAATCCACATCAATACATTCTGTGTAATGAAAGCATCAATTCATAGTCTGAGGTTCTTTGTAGCTTTCTCTTGAAATCTGAAACCGAACCCACAAAACCAGCTGCTGAGTTGGCATGACAGCTTGAGAAGAGTCAGAAGACCACAATCATGTATTAATTCTGCTTTTTACAAATTTGTTCAAGATATAGAATTTCTCCTGATTGTTGAGACATGACTTAAGGTAAGAAAATAGTTTGGGGTGTTTTTGTTTTTTAATTTTTGAAATTTTATTTTTTTTTTCCCCTAGAGTCTTGTCTATGGAGTGAGAAACCCAGGGCTTGCTTAGACAAGTGCAACCTATGAAAAATAATATTTAAATGTTTTTCTGCAATAGCCCATTTTCTGGGATGGCTGAAATATGCATTTTTTTCTAGGCAGCCTTCACTAGAAGAGTGCTTTTGCATACTGACGCCAATTTTGTTCTTGCTTCAGCTTCCGTTCATAAGTTAACACACAATTCAGTTGATATCAGGCACAATCCATGACAGTCTCTTCACACTGGCAAGCAAGCCACTTCTCTTCTTGCAAATCCCAGATTTGCCTCATTTTTCAGTGTTTTCTCAATTACAGCACCTCTCATCCCAGTAGATCCTAAAGCACCTGCCAGATTAACACCCCTTAATATACAAATGACTGCATTTCTCATAAAAATAGCATGAGGTTTTAACTCATTCTCATAACAGACTTGACAAGGCAACTTTGTTCTTTAGCTAATGTCTTTAATTGGGCATACACTAGTTGTTAGGGTAGGATTAACTGTCAGCATATGAGCATTTATTTATTTACTCGGTTTTTTTTCCCAAACAGAGAGAATCTCAAGCCTTTGCTATGAGAAAATTCATAGAAAGACTTGGCACTTGCTTTGAATTTATAAAGGCCTAAGAACACTTAAAGGGAGATTACATTACAATGGTGTCTCTTTGTGACAGTCAAATTTGTGCAAGTTGTGTACTACAGAAGACAGTAGGTTTGTATGATAACTGGACAAATAAGAACCTTCATTAAACTTCAAGTGCTTGGAAAAAAAAGATAAGAAAGCGGAAAAAAGAAAATGCACGATAATAGTTAAATTTTGTGGAAAGGAAGAACAACCTTCTGAAGGCTGATCTTTTCTTAAAGGTATGCCTGAAATTAGCTGTTTCATTACTGAGAGTTGTCTATCAAAGCTTCTATACTCGTTTAAGTGCCACAAGGTAGGTCTGTAGCACAGAAGTTCTATACCAGAAAGAGGAGATCAGTGTGGCACACCAGTGAATGAGCTGTGATCAGCAAAGAGATATTAAAGTACCCCATCCAGTTCTATTTTGCATATGTATGTGTATGCATATGGTACTAGTAATAGTGTTTGGTATGAAGAAATGATGAGGGATGAGGGAATTTCTGGTAAGACTGGTGAACAGGAAGCTTCATAATCATTAATTGACAGTGTACACAGAGATAAGAATAGAGCTGTAAGACAAGGACAGCTGTGCTGCGTTTTGAAGATTGACAGTGATAATTTAAGCATGTCCCCTTTGCAAAGCAGTTTGAGATTCCCAATCGACATATTTTTGCTGGAAGATGGCATTCCCTACAGTACAGGTATGGGTGAATGCTCCTGATTTTGCTCCAGCATGGGGTCAGTGATTTCACCTTAAAGTCCTCAAAAAGCATTCATACATGCTTTGAAAACTTGTTCATATTAACTTGTTCATTAATATTCTCTAGACCAGAAGACATGACGTTAGTCCTGGAATATGGATGGTAAATGGACAGAAGTCCTGGAATGGAAAAACTGTCAAGGAAAAGGTGTAGCTCTTTCAGTAAACCCCTTATTTGGCTTTGATTTTCAGAGAGAAAGTGGCATGGATTTGTGGGGCAAGCTTCAGAAACCCTTAGCAGTAGGCTAGAAATCCTACTAAATTCTTCAGAAACAAAACTAATTTATTTCAAGAATGAGATTATTGAACATATCAATGAATCAAGGCTGATAAGACTCTTCAGTGCATCTGTTGGCTAATTTCAGGTTATGATCCAGAGCCAAAGATTAGACTTATGGAAAGTTTGGAAACCACAAAAGGAATTATTTCTATCAGAATGCCATAGACATACATAACTTGGTGTGAAAACCATGGGCAAAATTTCTGACTTTTCTTGGATGTGCTTCTTGGTATAGTCCATGCGTATCCTGTCCTAAAAGTGAACATTCAACAGTTCCATGAAATGGGAATTTCCCTTTAAAATTCCTTGACCAAAATAAAGACTATTTCAACAGCATGTAAATACATTTAATAATGGCATTAAAATTGCTTGGGACTAACAGAACAAATTACTTAAGCTTTCAGATGTAGGTTGGCATTTTTAAAATTAAAAAAAAAAAAGTGAAGTTATTAGTCTAAAGGTAGTTTTGGATATATTACCTGTATTTTAATTGTTGATCACTTTGCATCAAGTGTGATATGCTCTTTTCTGATGAAACTTGGAAGTTTTCTCTTGAAAAATGATATGTCTTATAGGAAGCAGGAACTAAGCAATTTTATCTATGGCAGAGTAATAAAAACCATTCTTACCATGTATTCATTGAAGATACAAGGACAAATAGTAACCTTGGTATGTCTATTATAGCACTTATTAAAAAAAAAAGAAAAAAGAAGAATAAAGGAAGGAAAGGAATTAATATTTGAATTATCTCTAATGTCTTCATATGAGGGAGGAAACTTATAAACATATGTGGATAAAGGTTTAGGAGTAGGATGCTGTTGATGTCTTTGAAAGTATTTTAAAAACAAATATGAAACTAAATAGCAGTTTGCTTCTTGCTCCTTTTTCGTAATAAAGAGATATATATTTTATTTTTATGTTTGAGAAAAAAATTCATGTTGCTTTGCTAATTTGATAATGATTAATAAATTAGCAACTAATAACACTGATTCTAAACAAATAATGAATATAAAAGACTTATTCTCATATATGCAGTATTGACTATATCAAATGTAATATATAAAGCCTTTGTGTGTCAGAAAAAATTACATAAGTGAAAATCCTGTTCATTGTAATCAGATAAGAAACCTATTGAAACTGATGAAACTATTTCCAAGAAGAAATGCAAAAAAGGATTTGACCCAGGCACATAATTTAAAAATTATCTGAATCCTGCCCACGCAGGTGCAAAAGACTAATAGGTACACTGAAATATAGACATCCTGTCTACACTTCACACCTCTTCCATGCAATATTGAAATTTTTATTTACTATTAATTTTTTTTTGGGGGGGGGGCGGTAGGCAGGGTGAGAAAGAATTTAAGAAATATTTCCGCATTGATGTAGGGAACCTGACCATCCTCTCAGGGAAAGGAAGCAGTAAGGTTCCCATGGTCCCTTGTACCCATACCTCCTGGGATTTCCCAATTGCTAAAAGTCTATGGACTACAGTTTTGGATTTGTTTCCTCCAGCCTGGACTTCTAGTTGATAATACTTTTAGAACAGATGTGCAGTATTTAGAGCCTGGCACAGAGCCACAGTTATCATAAATACTCTCTGCTAGCTTGAGCAGAGAGCAGTTCCAGGGTCGGAGCTATCTTCATGTTTGCACAATTTCCTAAATATGCACAAGATGGAAAAAGGAAAATAAACGAATTATTTGGGAATAAGCTTGGTAATCAAAAACTGAAAAGTTTTATTAAAATGATAACAAAGTTCTTGTCATCAGTTAAAGCCCTTTCATCTTTATATAAATACTAACCAGAGAAATTATGCTGTTTGTAGTCCTTTCTGAAATGCATGGAGGATATAATGATGAGTATGCTGAGCCTTCAGCCCTGAGGGTTGCTCTGTGCAGGGTGACACACCTGCATAGATAGGAACCATCCACGCCTACCTGTGGGGGGTCTCAACATCTGATTTCAGCACATGTTCTTTGTGTCAAACTACAGTTTGGCAACAGAAAAATCAAAAATCACCTACTCCCAAAATTTTATCTTGATTTACCCTTCACCTGGAGACAATGAACACAAACAAATATACTTCTCAAAAGAAAGGCAGAACTATTTTATCATCAAGACACTAATTAAGATATCCTCTTCTGTTCATAGTCTATTTTCCTGGGCTGAATTAAGGCCATTACATTAAATTGAATGTATTTTACGTTTTTATGGGAAAAAAATCATAAGATGCTGTTTATTTGCTGCATTTTCTATGCATAAATGCCTGAAAAGATAAGAAATAATGGGCCAGTTTTTCACTCTAATTATGAAATTCACAGACAGCACTGAGTTTTTGGTTTCTGAAGGAAATTTTATCAGGTCACCATAATGCTAAACAGTATTACATTTTAGTTGATAATTTCTGAAAAGTGTTTACTTTTGGGAAAAAAAACAACAAAACAACAAAAAAACAAACTACCATGCTGAAAGGAAAAAGCCTGGCAACAGTTCTGCCAAAAAAAAAATAGATATTTTTATCCACCCCCTCATCTAGATTCTTAGACATATCACTGCTTAAAATGCAGTCACCTGACAAAACCAGTTCTAATTATTACCCCCTTGGGCTAACATTTTTCAGAGTGACTGGCTAAAGTGCACTCCAGCTCATAATTTTTATCTCTGACAGTGGAAGACATAACCTAGTTTCCTCTAATGCAAAAGTCTCTAATCTAGAGGGCAAGACCCTTTTCTGTATAACATTGAAGGGAGAAAATGCAATTTGAGCACAGGGAAATTGCCCACATAGTTTGATAGTTCTACTGTTCTCATTTTTTTCTCCAGGATTAAATGTCTTGTTTTATTTTATACTAAATTATGACCTGGCTCAGACTTGTATATATCCTTCATCATATATTGAGAATTTTGTACTGTAAAAACAAAGGGACCTAGAAATGTGGTCTAATTTTCTTATTCATATTTTAGTCATTAAAATTGCCAGATTTCCTCATGGGGCTAAGGATAGGTTTTTCTTAATAGATAGTCCTTGCTTCAGCAAGTGGTACTTGCAAACAATCAGCTTCATTCACTTCTGGGTTAATCCAGTTGTGTATCAGCGCCATGTGATTGATTTCATATTGGTGTAATGCAGTACTGAATCAGGCTCCAAGGTTTGAAAACAGAGCACTACATTAAAATCTACATTTGTATCCTGACACTGGGTAGCAGACTTTCAGATGGGCTTCATCCCAATGTTGTTTCCTTGCAGCACATTTTTCAGCACAAAAATAAAATAATAATAAAAAAATCCACAATTTTGTGCTCATGAACACCACAGGGAACAAAAATTAGAAAGTCTCTTGGATAGCAAACTCCCTGAATTATACATGTACCTACCTAAATTATACATGCAATTGAGTAGTTAGATGCTTAACTACTAATATTTGCAATACAGGGTACCTGTCAAAATCTGGGCCTCGATGTGCAAGCTCAACTGCTAACAGCCTCTCAGCTGAGATGAGCAGATATACTGGTGTTCACAGAGGGGGCTGCCTCACTCCAATTAGCACCACCCAAGTGGTTCAGCCTTCCCTCCCCCCTGACATCAGGGACACTACTGCATCTGTCCCCAGCTGAGCCTGACCAGGATTCCTGGCAATATTAGGCAAAATGAATTAACCTTTTTCTCCTTTTTTTTTGGTTCAGTTCACATAGGCAGTGGCTGAATAATAAATTGCCCTCAATCTTATAAAGCCAAAAATGCTGGAGAGTTTCAAAGAAGTGAGTCAGGAATGCTGGCAGAGTTTTTTTTTTGCTATGTTTTTATTAACAATTTTTTTTTTTCTCCCAGCCTAAGAACCACCTTTCCCTTTCTAGCTTGACAGCTGCTGCTTAACACAATTTTTTTCCCCCAGCTGGCAGGGCAGCAGGGTGAGCATGTTTGTGGTTAGCATGCATTGCTTTTGTGAGCAGTGGTGGTATCAGTTCCCCCCTGAAAATGCACGTCACCCTCACAACTTGTACATCTTCCAACACTTTGAGGACTATGTAGAAATACCAGTGGTAAAAGTACTGTCCAAATAAATGACAAACAAAGCTATCTTCTGTTAAAAGCCCAATTGCTGCAATGATTATGTTAGTCCACCTTCTTTAAGCTGGATTCAATTAAAAAAAAAAGAAAGCTCGACAGTTTTCAGTGAATTACAGTACTTTGTACTGGTGACTCAGTGCTGGTTGAATGGTCTCCTTTGCCTTTTTTAAGGACAGAGAATGAGTGAATGTGAGCAGGGCAAGTAATGGCCTCAGGTCATAATAACCAGAAAGCCTAAATCTATGAAAATCTCTTGGGTTCAGATTCTGGGCAGAGAGAGCTTTTTTGTTTTGCATACATTCTTTTCTGTGTATGCAAATCTGTTTGCAGGATCTCATCCTACACTTGCATAGAAGATCACAGTATTTTTTAGCATCCATGCTTTGGGCTGAAATTGTGACAGGAACAATGGCTCTGAAGGGTGACTTTGGTTGCCTGGCTATGGTTTCATAAGACATGGTATATAATACTAGCTACTGCATGAGACCATAAAATGTAAGA
Organism: Sturnus vulgaris; assembly: GCF_052056855.1. Taxonomy (NCBI): domain Eukaryota; kingdom Metazoa; phylum Chordata; class Aves; order Passeriformes; family Sturnidae; genus Sturnus; species Sturnus vulgaris. The sequence continues at coordinate 28,455,324 of NC_142283.1, forward strand.
TATTTGGTAGGTAGGTTCTTAAATGAGGTTACCCTTTACAATTAGAAGAGGCAGCTGAGATGTTGAGTACTAAAGCCTGTGTTTAGCTGAGCAGTGCAATCACAGTAAAATGGCATCTCCCCAGATATTATACACTATTAGAAAGTTTCCTTGTAGTTGTGTGGTTAGTGAGACAAACAGGGAGAAATAAAGGAAACTCTTTATTTTCTACCATCAAGTATTGTAGCATTAGCAATTAATATTTAAATTACCTTGTTTTCTACATTTTCTCCTGTATATGAGAGCTTGAGGTCATAAAACATCAGAAGAATTCTAAGGGATTTCCAAGAAAACTTCTATTCTAAAACAAGCCCATCAGTAATCAACATATCTTATACTACTTAAGTCAGACATATCAGTGATCCTTACTCCTGGCCATGGTGGACCCCTGCAAAGGTCACAGAGTTTTTGATGTCACCCCGAACCATCAGTTCTCAGGCATCCTGCTCAGACAACTGTTTGTCAGCCTGCCCAGGGGCAGGAGAAGCTCAATTCCTCTCAGATACCGTAGGAAACACATGATTAATAGCTTTTAGTCAGTCCTGGTGAGTGGGATTATAGTCACTGAGAAAGGCTTAACACCCATTCACCAAAACATCTGTCCACCGGTAGCTAAGTTCATAATGGCCTATCCTTTGATATAGATAAACTGATGTCTCGTCCTTCAGCGAGGCACAACATAAATAGTGAAATATCCTTCATAATACTGGTGCTTAAATTCAGACTGACAAATGAGCTGTAACGATTACCTGAGGGAATAATCGTACAGCAGCTTTTATGAAGCTGATGAATTGGCAAGGCAAGAACTTCCTATGGGCAGATCACTCAAATAACCTCTGCTGAAACCCAAGCTCAGAGCAGCAAAGGGCTGAAACATGCCCAAATTCCCAGGGAGAGCCACCCCAGAGGCCCAAAGATAATGCAAATTTTATAATGCTGAACACAGTATGGAACACATCAAGGAATGCATGTAAACAGCAGGAGATCCATAATCAGCAAATGTTGCTTGAAGGTACTTCTGGTGTTGCTTGGAAAGGACAGTGAACAGCATTTGAACCTTCTTGAGGTGAATGTTACTCCTTTGCAAGGAATGCCTACAAGCACGACCATGAGTCACCTTCTGACTCCCACAGTTTGGGCACTGTCACACACACACTCCCATGGACAGACTTTTGTCATTCACCAGTCCCATGTAACCCGTGTTGCTGGTCTTTCTGAAGACTTGCTATTTGAAGCTCGGTGCTTTTCTGACTTGATGCTGTCTCCCTCACGGAGGAGGACAGTTGAACAGTCCAGACTCTAGCTTCATGTAAATTATTTTTTAGAACAGAACAATCTTGGCACATATACAGTATTTTATGAGAAAGAAGCTCATTTATCAGGACGACAAAAAAACCACCAAAAAACAAACTTGTAGACAAGAAAGGAAGAAGCTTTTATAATCATTTGGACTGCATGTAGTTGGATAGAGTAGCTGGGATGATGAAGTGTTTTTGAAACAAACCTTAATGGTATGTTGTTTAATGATTGCTGAGGAGAGAAGTGGGGAAATGTGAATCAGCTGGTCAGTGGAAAATCTGCAGTTCACTTCACCAAAGCTAGGATTTCATCACAAGTCTGTTGCTGACAGCAGTGTTGATGAACCTCTTAAAAATATGCAGTATTATGTCATTGTTTAGTTGGGAAGAGAGCAAGTCTATGCCTTGGGAGTAATTCACCATATCACCTAAACAATGAAATCATCTAAGTTTTTAATGTATACGCAAGCAGCAGACCCAGATACTTGAAAAAGAAAAATAATTTTAATATATTTGAACACTTACTGGAAGATGCAAAATCCCTGTATTTTCCTAGTGAATTCTTCATTTTAGCTGCACTGTTTCTGAATCGTAGCTATGGTTTAGGAATTTTCAGCATGCTACATAACTAATTTCACTGTTACAGATTTTCCTATTCAAGAGTAGAGGACTGTAAGGAGCAGAGACAGGAAAGCAGTAACAGTTTATAGGCACAGTAGAGTAAAATAGTCTTCTGCAATAGAGTTACTGATTTGATTGCCCTTCTTTTAACAGTTTACCTACTTTCCTTAAATATAAATTACATGCATGAAGAAAATAACCCCATGTATGTTTCAGTTAGGTATTTTCTGTCCATATGCTCATGAAGAAACTGGAAAGGTTCAGGAAAACAGGGCACAAACATGTGTATTAAGTCTGGCTTCTTCCAAAAGCAAGCAGAAGTGAAACAAAGAGAAGACACATGCCTAGTTAAGAAGAATATGAAACAAACTTTTGCTGACCTACATAATCCTTATTTAGGAGTGCAATGTAAATAACATCACACTTGTTCCTGTGCACACAGGCTGCATGAAATACTTGAGTGGCTTCCTCAAACAATCTTGTGGACTGCAATTTTTTTGAGCAATCCAAATATCCACATTAAACAAACCCAAACAGGATTCAGAAAATGCAGGGTTCCAACGCTTTTCCCCAGGATCAGAGGACCACTGAGCATTCTTTTTCAATTTAAACAAAGTAAATGGCATACCCTCCATGAGTATACCCTCCACTAATGGGCACCCCCACTGGGGACATTGTTCAAGCACCACCACGGACACGTCCCAAGTGCAGCTGGATATGTAAACAAGGACATAATCCGCCTGAAAGAATACTCACTGTTTGGCAGAGCTCACTGTGTTGTTAACGTATTGTGCCAAAGCAATTACAAAGCCGTCATTTTAAAGTTTATTTGCAAGATTTTATTAATCAAGAAATTTTCCAGAAATCATTTCTGAAGGAAGGACCTTCCAGAAAATCACCATTTAGGGGAAGAAGTTTTACAGATGACATTTTTTGTATCTGTAGCCTGTCCCTCAGATTAAATCACATTTTAGTCTGAGTTCATTTGAGACAGAAAACACATTGCTGTAGAACAATGTAAGGGAGCTTTCTAGATTTTTATTCTGAAGTCTCTCCATTTCTTGCAAGACCAATAAGCTTTAGGTTACAGTTTTTCATTAGGCTGGAGATAGTCAAGATGCTGTACCTTGGGTTATTAGCAATGAATTTAAAACATTAGCAGTTATAAATTAAATATAGTCATCCTGTTAATCTTGTTAATGTACAAACCAATGTTTTTGAGTTTGGTACTCCAAGGAAAGAAAGTAGCTTGGCAATTTTTTCAGTTGTATTGGTTGATAATCGGGATTTTTAAAGTTTCTCTAGTGTTTTTGGGACAGTCAGAAAAATGGCCGATAACATGGCAAGAAGAGATGACATTTTGAAAATCAAATTTCTGTGAGCTTTTAGTCTGATAGAATCTATGGTCTGAGGTAAAATTGTACCCAGAAATACTAGCAAGATTTGTTATGGATATGACTAATCAAAAACAAATACTAAGCTTTTTTCTTTTTTTATAAAAAAAAATCTTAGAAATTAAGGAGAAAAGTTTTCTAAATGTATTACATAAGAAAGAAGAGTGCAACAGGGAAAATTTTATCATTGCATACCTTCGTTATAATCAATATTTTACAACACACTGAAAAAGTAGCCTTTTTCAACAGTAAGTTAGTGTTAGAATTGTTTTTTGTCTGTCAGTTTTTTAAAAAAAATTATTTCTGTTAAAATTACACCATATGTTCAGTATGTTTTGGTGGACCAAAAAAGAAATATGTGTATATCTTTAATGTGTGCTGTGTTCAGCTCCACTTAAAAATCATTGTTAGCCCTCCATTTGTGGTAAAATTCTAGCTATTTGCAATGCTGCTAAACTGGACACTGCTGCAAACATTTCTAGATACAGGATCTCTGGATATCCCAGACAAATTACGATGATGCATGCACAGAACAGATGTGTATACACAGAGAAAAACTCAGTGTGCTCCTGAAGCATGTAGACCATTGGCCACGATGAACTTACCACATAGGCTTGGTTCAGATGAGCATGCTTGGCAGGTCCCATGCTCTGCATTGCTATATGTGTGCACTCCAGCAACACTTCAATTTATCACTCTGATACTTGTTGAGCACAACAGGTTTGTGTTTAAGCTGTTTTTCCAGGAAACTGTAACTGGAAACTCTTATCTGCCATATAAACGTAATCAGAAGTATGAATTGATTAAAAAAAAAAAGTGTATTTTGGTCTAGCTCGACTCTGACTCCTTTGCTGGAATTCATTTGCTGAATTCTTTTGCAGTTGAGGTCCTGTTAATACTGCTGCATATTTATCATTCCACTGTTTCTACAGATCTGTGCTGTGGAAAACATTTCTGTACAAGGTGTCGTTTACCTTAAAAGCTTCTGACACCTCAAACACTGCAGTTACTGACTGTTATTTTTAAACGAAAGTTCAAAATTCAGAACAGCCCATGCTTTCAGACCTGATGAAGTAGGGCTTTCAACCTTACACTCTGTGGTCAGACAAAGTGAAACTCGAGCAAAGCCTTTAATTTCTTTTTCTTTGTGATGAGGTGCATCCTGTAGTTGGGAATAGTGAGCCTCTAGTATTGAGATTGACTTAATTTACACAACTGTCAAACCCGGGATTTGACTGGCTGCCAGCTGACTTTTTTTCTGGATGAAACCCAAAGGGCCAGTAAAAGAATTCTCTTTTGTCCAGAATGCTTTCTTCATTTTTGAGACCTATGGATGGAAAAATACTGTTATCACTGACCACAAAATATAGACGTTCTTCCGTCACAGCCATTTTCATTCTGTTGTGGCTATGAGAGGCTTTTCATAGAATATTGTCACAGATGTCCTTTATGTGATATTCAACTCAAGGAGAAAGCACTGGTTTTAATATCAAATACAGACACCTCTCATTTCAGATATCATCGGCTTTGATTCCCCAGTATAATGATAATAGTAATAGTAATAGTAATAGTAATAGTAATAGTAATAGTAATAGTTGATATTATAATTTTAAATCAAAGACCTTATTATTTTTCACATCCCTGACAGTTTTTGTTCTATTTATTTGATGATCATGAAACCACCTTCATTATATCACAATTTCCTGACACAATTTTATATTAATTGTTTTGATGCTGAAAAATACTTCCATTTTGGTCAAAAAATTGAAAACAATGGCTAAGCTGAAAGTGATGTGTCATTTTAGATCAATACCTTCAGAGAAGCTGAGCCATAAGTGAAGTACAGCACTGAACCTACTGCAGCTACCTGCAAGAAGAAGCCAGGATCTCTGAATCTGTGCATCAGTCAAACTGACCGACTCTATTCTGGAGTTGGTAAGCATGATGCCACAAAATTACATAGGGAAGAAAGCAAAACCCCCCCCCCCCCCTCAAAAAAAAACCCAAAAAAACCCCCAACCAACCAACCAACCAACCAACCAAAAAAACCTTATCACTTCAAAACCAAAAGCAAACACCAAAAAAGAAAATGTGTATTTAAGAGGTTTATGTTCTCATACCTTCTACCTGGAAAAGCCAAAACTTAGTAAAGAGAGGGAAATTAAAATGTGCCTCTTTTTCCCCTCAGAACATAACTGGTGAACTGTGAATTTATAATTTTTATCATGAGGTACTATACAAACTAGAGAAAAATACATATTTTCTAGAGCTTCTTCACCAGTCAGTTGTTGATGCATTTGATGAGGATTGGGGTCTGTCTCACTTGGATCTCTGAAGCAGACTATTTGCAGATGCTACATATAAGAAGACTGCTTTAATTGAAGGTGTACATGTTCTTTCCCCCCTCCCCATCGCCCCCCCCCACTCCAAAACTGCATGAAGGAAACAAGGATTTAAAACTTTCTGTTTTCTGTTAAAGCAGTGGAAGGGTCACACATAACCATTAGAAGCATACCAAGTTTCTGAAAAAAAGGATAATTTTTATTGCTTTATGTTGGTACCCAAGAAGAGAAATAGTTAAATAATTTTGCCTTCTGTTTATACAATATATAATCTCTTAATTATCATACATAGCTTTCACGTATACTATTAGTTGAGGATATAGTGTATCCAGCTGGTTGCTTATATAATCTTGAGGTTTAAATTTATATAATAGGAGTTTTAGTATATTTATGATGCATAGTACGAATGTATTTAAAAAGTAACTTGTGCAATATATTATACAGTTTTGCTTAACAAATAACACAGAAACTTAAGAAGGGAACCGGATTTTCTGTTTGGAACTTCAAGAATAAGTGAAAACATGAGACATTGCCAAGATACCTGATTTCCTGTAGAGATGATTTACATTGTGAAACCCCAAGACAAGTAGTCAACAATTAGTACAGCTGGGCTGGGACTTTGATGCTGCCTTAATTTTGGGTGGAATGTGCAGTTGAAGAACTGGGCACATAGCTCAATGTCTTTCCTGGAGCTTTTACATTATAAGGAATGGGAATAAAAACTAGATTGTTTTATGTGGTGTTTTAGCCCTCCTAAAGCCTCCGTCCCATGCCTTTCTTGTGCTATCTCAACACATCAAAAGCTAGGACTTTTTCTGATTAATTTCATAAAGAATTAAACGTAGTTCAAAGATCATCCTGCCTTGTTAAAAAAACCCAGCGAATAAAAGCAAACCCTCCATCTGACATATAAAGATCTTTGGAATCACACATATGCTTCATTCTTTCTCTGAACAGATTAGAGATCTGTTTTATTTTAAGGCCTACTTGGAAATTATTTGATTTAAAGATTCATTATTGCTTCCAGTTTGGGTGGGCACAATCTTATTTAGATAAATATATCATGTTCAAAAGAACCAACAAATGAAAAATGGCCTTACCTTGGTAAAATGATAATGATTCTTTGAGTTCAGAAAACAGAAGGTCACACGTTACCCCAATAGCTTTTTTAAACCACTTTAAATTTTTTTAAATTCAGAAATAAACAATTTAGTCTCTCAATTAGTAAGCATGTAAAGTACTGAAACAGAAGGTCTGAAAGTAACAAGGAAAGTAAACTGTGTTGTCAAATTCTCACCAGAGAAATTTATTGGTAGTCTTTTATTGCTTCTGAATAAATCTTGCTGACCAATTCTTCTGAAATATAAATAAACAAACAAATGCACGAGGAGAGCTTCCATCATACCAGCCTTATGCTGAGTTATAGCTCAGCTCTGTCAGAAGGTGCAGCTGGCCCCAAACTCCATTTAATTGCACAAGAATATATTTGCCAGTATGTTAAATAAATAAAAAAATATATCCTCTTACTCTGTGGACATGCATTTCTAGAGCTAGAATTTTCTAGAGCTTTCATTTTCAAGACTTTTTTCATGTCCAGTGGGATCTATTGGTTGTGTGCTTTTTCCTTCTCCCTTTCTCCCCTCCACCAAGGGCTCATAGGGACTACTACTTACACAAGACTTTTACTGCTTTAAAAGAACTAAATTGTTTAGGAAATTATATGATTCCAACTTCATCTCAAATACCATATCAAGTTATGTTTCGATAAAAGTTCATAGCTTAAAATACATGATTAAGAAAAGCTACATTAGTGTCCAAAAATTTTAGAAAACAGCCTTTGTGTCTCTGTGACCCACTTCTTTCTTATTTAGTCACACAAATCTTGGCATTCTCCCTAGGCAAAATATATTTTCTAATACTGAAAAGGAGAGAAGGACAGAAAGAGATGAAGGTTTAGCACTTTTCTAATTTTTTGTGAGATGTTTTCCATTATTGATATAGGGATATTTAAATACCAAGAACAGCATGGCAGAAAGATAAAATGAAGATAAAACAGTAGGAATTGAAAAATAATAATTAAAAAAACATATGAAGTGTCACTGAGACAGAATACTTCTTGTGAGAGAATGATGCAACACCTTGTGATGAAGGCTGGCTGTTCATTTGATAGAGAGATGGGGATCAAGACACCCGAGACAGACCGACCTTCCTTCCTTCCTTCTTCCTTCCTTCCTTCCTTCCTTCCTTCCTTCCTTCCTTCCTTCCTTCCTTCCTTCCTTCCTTCCTTCCTTCCTTCCTTCCTTCCTTCCTTCCTTCCTTCCTTCCTTCCTTCCTTCCTTCCTTCCTTCCTTCCTTCCTTCCTTCCTTCCTTCCTTCCTTCCTTCCTTCCTTCCTTCCTTCCTTCCTTCCTTCCTTCCTTCCTTCCTTCCTTCCTTCCTTCCTTCCTTCCTTCCTTCCTTCCTTCCTTCCTTCCTTCCTTCCTTCCTTCCTTCCTTCCTTCCTTCCTTCCTTCCTTCCTTCCTTCCTTCCTTCCTCCCTCCCTTCCTTCCCTCCCTCCCTCCCTCCCTCCCTCCCTCCCTTTATATGTCCTGTTAAACTAAAATTTTTACTTGGTTATATATTGATTCTATCTGGGTATCTAAATGTGCAGGGAACCAAAAAATTTGTAGCAAGTTGCTACTGTCCTCACAGTACCTCTCTACTGTCTTTCACAGTTGCTTATTGTTGAATTTGTAATTTGTTAATTTCTGTAAACGAGTTCATAAGCACTAGCTTTTTAAATTATTATTTTTATTTTTATTATTTTTTTTTTGGTCGGAACTTACTCTATTTTAATGTCATTGTTGCACATCCAAGTCTACCATTGAGGCATTAACATTATTATCATGTGGAAGATGATAAGCATTATTATCATGTGGAAGGTGATAATGAGGCACAGACCTCCTCTTGCTTTAATATGCATTATAGATGAAGAATTTGTCAAAGCTTCTAAGTCTCCATTGTCTCTGATCTGTACTGAGAGTGCACAACAACTTCTTCAAGGACTTTGCCATTCTCCTTTATACCACACGTTTAAAAAAAAAAAAAAATCCCAAACCAAAACCAAGAGAAGAAAAATCGCTAATTCTGCCTGAGAAAGAAAGACTGTGTTGGCTAACAGGTAGCAGTTACACATTAGTGGAGATGTTATTTCCCATCTTCTTTTAGGACTCCCTATTCATAGCCCTAAATAACAATACTCCATCTGTGAACCCACACATCTCATAATTATCATCTGGTTGATACTCCTGCCTATATAAAAAAATTTAGCTCAAAGAATTTTCAGCCTCTGCACCATATCAGCAACACCTTGCCCAATGGATTTAAAAAAAATCTTCAGTCTTTTCTATTTAAATTGCTTATTAATTTAAGTCCTGTTAAAAGGTAACCCAGATCTTTTCCTGTTGCACTTAATGTTCTCTCTACTTATGATAAATTCCATCTGTATTAACGCACCTGTGTGAGAGAAACAGCATGCAGAGGTCTACAGATGTTAGATAAAGTATAAAAGGAAATGTTTCAGGTGAGCTTTATCTTGATGATCTTAAGAGCTATATTGCTCTCTCTGCTCCATAACAGTTGAATGCTTTATGGTTGAACACTGTTTCTGTAAGAGAGGAGGCATTTTCTGTAAGACAGGTCAGTTTTTGATATATATATATATATATATATATATATATACCCCCAATGTTATTTATTTGACCTTTTGGTTGACATTATGGGTCACAAGATTATTTTTTTTAAGAAACAAGTATTTTCTTCTTTTTTTTTCTGAGGCAGTGTCATGTATCTGATTCTGCTTCCTATCTCAGGCAGGGAGCAGAAGAAAGTCTTAAACTCCCAGTCTTTCTAGGAAATAAGATCCAGAATTCTTGTAAATCACCTGATCAGCATAAGGAGTCAAAACCGAACTAAATCCTGTTTAGATGTAGGTGTATAGCTCTTAGAGAGGCTAGGCATCCAAACATATCAAATATATTTGAAATATGTATATGCTACAGTGGAGTAGCTGTCTGTAAAGACAAATAGGTGAATCTCACACTCAGGGTATGAGAGTTGACAAGGACTTAGTTTAATTCAAGAGGTTTCTGATGTAGACTTTAATTTGAATTTTGTGTCAAGATGCTCTGCCTTTTAACTCTATACTGACCTTGCTATTTTATTTCTTCAGGATCACGTCTGGATGGCCTGTCTTCAAGATTTTACAAAACAATTTGCCAGACTGCAGAAGTTTTTCCTTCTAGTAAAATTCAGGTAGTGGATGCTGTATCCTTGTACTAATGAACAGAATTAGTATCAGTTAGTTTAAAAATCTTACAGGTACAGAAGGACTGCAGTTCTCCCATGGTCACTGTTAAGTCCTTGAAAGCATGAATTTGTACTATGAATTATATATAATATACTGAATATAAACCTATTATAAACAGTGTTAGAATAGTGCACTGTCACTGATGATGCAAAAGAATGTTTTTGAGGAAGTCTGTTCCTGCTTAAGCTTAAACAAATGTTCATAGAAAATAGTAAACCTTTGTAAGCAAGAGAATAAGAAATAAACAAAAGTCAGGAACCCAAGGGAATACTTTTCCAGTTTCCTAGTGTAATTTTTAGAAATAACTGCATATTTGGCATGACCTAACAACCAAAGAAAAAAAAAATTAGTGTAAAATCTATTTTGTAGAAATATTTGGCGTTTGTGAACTATTGTGCATCTATAAGTAAGACCTGAAAACAGATTTATTGTAGAAAATTTGTTTTGAGTGAACTTATATAATTTGGGAGTTTGAGTCTTCATAAATTTTTATTAATTATTGGTCTCGGAATTTAGGTGAAAGTGAATAATTCTTGGAAAAATGGTATTCAGCTTTTCTCTGAGGGCCTTGATATCCAGAAATACAAGATTCTCCAGTGAATATTTACAAAAATTAACTATAAGATCATACTTTCAAGTTGTCTATTAAACCATGAAATTAGCTGTTTTGGAACGGGCATATTCTGCTCATATTTTAGCAGCTAACTGTCACACCGGCCAGAGCTGCACTCCCTTTGCCACTATGGTCCCGTGCCTAGAGTGAGTTCCACCCTAGGAACAGGAGGCCTTAGATGTGGCTCGAGCTTTTGCTCCATGGCCTTTTGGCTGTCAGACTGTGTTCGAAGGAGGCAAGAAGGAGGGGGAGATCTTTTGCATAGGATAAAAAGGATTTTTTACTTTGGGGAATCCGTGGGGCAAAAGACAAAAATGGTGAACGTGCAACAACTTAAATATGGAGGAAGTTCAAGGGGAAGGTACAAATTCTTGGTAAATTGGAGAAGTTCTGAGGAGGGATAAAGGGTAGGGTTTACAAAGGCATTGTCCAATGAGAGAGGTAGGTGGGAAGACTGGGTCACATGGACTAATGAGACATTGAGTTTTAGGGGATTTCCAAAGAGAACTTCCAAGCAAGGGGCTGTCACAAAGCAGGATTGACAGTTAGTTTAGGATAGATTGACAAGGTGGGTGGGAGGGTATAATTTTGGACTAAACCACTAACTTGGGCAATAACAGAACACACCATTAACAAGAAACACACTGCAAAAATTAACTATGCAAATCTTCTCTAAAAACTTTCCTCTAATGTACTATGCACCAAAAAGAAAATCTAAAGTTGTTCTGAGCAAGAAGAGGCACTGGTTTTAAAGCACATCAGACAGATGATGTTTCCTCAGAAAGATGAGAAATGGAGGTTCATTACTCATCTCCAGTTCCTATGTTTACCATCAATGTGCAACTTACATGAAGAAGCTAATAATACAAAGCTTAACCTTGTTTGCTTCTCTAACATGAAGAGTATATCTTGTATATCTGTTTTTCCTATCTATCTATATATCTATCTTATAAATATTAAAGTGGGTGGACATAGATATTAAGTGAATGTTAACACCTATCTTATCATTAACTATCTTATTCTTGACAGTTCTGATTCCTGTTACCACATAAAGATGTTTTGATGATTCTGAATTCCTGTTACCACATAAAGAATCACCAAACCAGGACAAGGGCAGATCTTCACCACACTTTCATATAGGCAAAATACAGGAAAAGAGAGGGAGGAGAAATTTCCTGAATGTTTTGTGTGAGACCATGATTTTAATGCTTTATGATGATGAAAATGGCTCTTCTTCTTCAGTAAAAACATTTTCTTTTTCAGAGTTGTTGAATACTCAGATTTTTTAACTAACCTCAGTAGGAACTGAAACAATCCAGGCCCTTTCAAAGGGTACAATATGCTCTAGAGGAATGGAAAGCAACATGCATAATTATAGTATTTTTGTGTATTTTGTGTCTAGTACGAGTTTTGTTCTGAATACATATTTCTTTTCTTTTTTTTAAATTTCTGAACTAAAGTAGTGATAGTGATCCAAATACATTATATTGCACTAAATACCTTATCCATGCCCCCTTTTCTACTTCATTTGCTAAAAATGGCAGAGATTCTTTTGCACTGGAAATACCAGATGGTGATTTTCTAAACTACTCATGACTCCTTCTTTATTTTAATACCATTTAGTTAATTCCTTTTTGATGGGCTTAATTATTTTGCTGCTACTCAAAGTCTCTATATAATCAGCTTGGACTTCTAAGATTAGTATCCTCTTCTCCTGTGAAAAAAAACAAAACAACACTTTCATAATTGTAGTTTTTTATCTCAAAACTCCATTACCTTTCCCACTGATATTTTTCTTAACCTCAAGAGTGATTTCTCTTGAGACATGTGAAACAGCACAATCACAGCCAAGATAAAGCCAGAGGCACACTTTTTCCATGAAAATACTCTCTGATTTTTTCAATCTTCTCCATCTTTCTATATGGCCTATTTTTCCTGCCTTGTAATTCTTGTGCTTTACATGTTTTGCAGAGCACTTAAATATTTTCTACATAGCTGAGTCTGAATTTTTCTTGTCCAGCAAGTGTAAGAGGGAAGATTTTCCTACAGATCTATGCTCCTGCATGGATACTTACAGGAATTTCATTGAGGTTATAAGTCCTTGATGGTTTTTTGCAATACCATTAACTTGTGCTTGACACAGGTTCTGTCTCTGGCAGTAGTAGACTGACTTGTCTAAGGACTACCTCCTCAAGGATATTTTGAAGTTACAGCACTTACAAAACAGCTGTGAAAATACATAGGGAGTTCAAACTCAGCACTTTGGAGATGCAGCTCTTCTGCATCTCTTCTATATCTCCCTCCACAAGCTTATTATCTCTGCAGATATGGCCTAGTATAGTGTCTGAATTAATTTATTGTTCAGTGTATACAAATAAAATAAAGTCTAATGTTCTCTAGTGTTGAGTTGACTAAGGAAGAATTTTACTAGCTGTATCTCTGCAATATGTATCAATACCTTTAAAACAAAATGGAGAAAAAGGATTATGTGAATCCACATTTGATCAGACATCTAAAGAGCAGAAAAGTGAAAGTCCAACGATCTAGGGAGACAGAACATTAATCCTAATATTATTTGTATAGGGTTGAATATATCTTAGATAAAGAATATTATGCTAACATGACAACAGTTGCTCACCTTTATTTTTTTAAAAGAGAAGGAGAAAGGAAGGAATTCCTTGAAAGACCAATTCAGATTCACAGCTAATTTATTTTTCACAGGAAAAAGAAAACATTTTGTACCTTTATGTTATTTGTCAAACTTCTTTAATCTAAATTGTTTGATGTTGAGGTGTACTAGGAGAACATTTATTCAATTGGTGACTATGAGTACCATTGACACTCTAAGATAGGTGTTTGTAATTTATTTATTACAATGAACAGCAGCAAAGGAGGTAGGGTAAGCAATGTTGAGGAGAGAAGAGAACTAATGTCAGGGTGATAGAGTACCTGCAAACCAGTGTTTATTGGCTTGGGGTGCTTTGTCCAATTTGTAATTGTGTAGAGGTTGTATATTTGAAAATGGCATAACTTTGAGCTATTCTGAAGGCTTCTTGGCAGTTCAAAGTAATGGAGACACCATCAGCTTCCTCAGAAGTGAAAAACTGTGTCATCTATAATTAATAGTGCATGAAAATATTGTTTTTAATATTTACCCCTAAATCCCGACTGCCAAAAAATGGCACTAATGAATGAACAATTTCAGTTCGTGCATTTCTTAAACTTCAGTAGAATCGAACACATAAGGAAAACATAATTCAGCCTTCTTCTCAAACACAAATTAGTGTTTTTTGGAAATACATCCTGAAATCTCAAATCTGAAGCAAAACTGTAATCAGTTTTGGGCAAAATTTCATTGCTGAAGCCTGCATAGCTTTAGCAAGAGAAAACAGCTAGCAGTAATAATGTACTGCAGATGTCTTCTTAGATCAGCTGAGGTACAATTAATGTTAGTTCCATTCTCCTTCCTCCTCTTATCAAAAGAAAGGAAATGAAAGCAGGGACAACAGCCTGAATCTTCAGTCTTCCTGCCACTGCTCCCACCACAGTGTTAGAGATGTTTTGCAAAATGTTCAGGTCATTTTTAGTGGTAGTTACACCCACAAAATGAAGCAGGTATTAGAGGTTTTCTGCTCCACCTCAGTGGCCCAGCTGGTAAATCTTTGGTAGAACAGGATCATCAGTGGCTGCTCACTTATAGCCTGACGTGAATTTTATTCTCTTTTTCAGTGCCTAGGAGTGTTTCAGGATTTCAGGATTATGATGGGCTTAATGAATCTGAGTGAATATCTTTATGAAAGAAAGCTGACAATTAATCTCAGGTCTGTTTGCACATACCAAAGGCTGATCTTTGTTACCTCTCCCATCCCAATGTGTCAGAGGAAACCTGGCCAAGGCAGTAATTTCAATCTGGATTACTTACAGTGGCAGGTGTGAAAATAGCTGGTATTTCTGATGGGGTGAGCTTTCTCTTCCAAAGGAGAAGGGCCATGGTGACCATTGGGAAATGCAAGGAAAGAAAATTTCTAGCTAGTTCAATCTGTCTCAGGGTGCATTCAGTAAAGTTTAAATTTAAAACATATTCTCCTTATGGTGCCTGTGTTGCAGATGCCTGTATGTTCATCCATTCGAGTTTAAAATAGAAGTTACTGTTTCCTAACAACAATTTGAATAAAATGAAACCAAAGCTAAATATTGATTAATATTTTTCATGGGATATTTTCCATATGATAAAGATATGAAGTTTTTGGCTTAAATGCTTATAGGAGTTAAACTTGTTCCCTAAGTTTCAGCTCAGTGCAAAGAGCAAGTAAATGCTGAAAATCAGGACTTGAAATGGCTAACCCAACCTGCCTACACCTCTATAATGTCCTATACCGGCTATGCAACTGTAGAAATAGACTTAAAGGAGTAATCTGTCCTTTTAGCTAATAACATCAAAATGAGACCTTTTCTTCACTTTGCCTGGACCTCTAACCTTTAAAGGTGAGTTAGACAGCTGCACAAAACCTGATCTCATTTTCTGCCCCTGGCAAGATTTTTTCAAGTTCATCTTCTTTTTTTCCCCCCTTCTCTCAAAATGTGATGAAAAATGAAATGTCATGAAAACAGGCTCTGAGGCTAAAAACCCTCTGTCTGTCTCTGTGACAGATGTCAGTTTGAAAGGTTTCAGGTCACCTGTCAGAACTATGTCAGTATGATCCATACAAACATCTACTCAACCTCTAACACTAACATTGAGTTCTGCTTTTTAAAATACCCCTTGAAAAGGAATCAAATGATTTCAAGTCACTGTCTTTTCCCCTTTCTTTTAACTCTGATTAATGAGCCAAACTCTCAGGCAAGGAAAAAAAAAAGGAAAAATGGGTGGGGGGAAAAGAAAAAAAGAGCCTTTAAAAAAAGGACAGTTTGACCTTTTTGTGCCCCTGGCAGTGAACCAATCAGCATTCTCATAATCCAAACACAGATGCCTGGAGCTAAACAAATCCTACACTTGTGAACAAGAATTCAGTTTGCTGTCAAAATATGATGATGAGCAGCAAGGTGCTGCTCTTAAGAAAAATATCCTGAAATAAATTAAAATGTTTTTCATTAATAAAGGAAGTAACGTGAGTAATGTCATACATCACTAACAGCATCATTTGGGAATGAGTATGTTGAGATATTTATTTATATTTATTCTACCTGTGTTTATTTAACCACAGTACTTCATCTCTACATGAGACATAATCCCATAATATTTTATGACATCACAACCACTGCTCATCTAATGCTGCAATTCAGTACTTTGTAATGATTAATTAACAGGCTTGCATGTTATTTTATTCCTTGTTTAGTGCCATAGAGTCTGCACAATTTCTCAGAGGCGTGTCCTTTAAAATTTTAAGATTATATTTTGTTTTTTTAAAAAATTGCTGTATTAAAGAGAAGATCCCAGCTGCATGACAGTTTTCATCAGCATGTTGTTTTAATAGTCTTTGAAATAGATATGATTAGAGCTTTCTGCCAATTTCTATTTTCAAGTGTCCCACATAGATTCTATCAGGTAGGTTGTTGATGTTGATGGCATGTTTTTGGATGTTTCTTAAAAAAACTATGATGTTAATTTTAGACTCCAATATAACAGTTGGGAAAAAAGATGTGGACGTCACACTGGCACACCACAGATGCGCCAGATACATATTTAAATGTAAGCACAAAGTAATTCAGTGCTATTAATTTTTTTTCATGGCTAAATATGTGATTTAATTCTTGCATGAAACTGGTGAGAAAGAATAGGTGGTGATTTTATGCTGTGTTATTGTGGAACACTCTCCTCACATGTAGAATCTCCTTTTAATATTTTTGTAATAGATATTTGTATGTTATTGTTCCCTACATGTCCATAATCTTTCCTTTTCTGATATATGCCAATAGAAAACAAACTTATCAGATTTCAATTCCTCCCTTTTTTTTGTTTTTAAATGCTTAATGATGGTACTATGCCACTCACCAGCAGTAGCTTTGTTAATATTAAAACTGAGTCATTTGACAGGAAAACAGTCAGCTTGATATCAAATAGTTACAACTCTTACAAAACAAGTATTAGCTTCATTTTGGGCCATCCTAAAGAGACTTGGGAACAATTGAAGGCAGAACCACCCACAGAAAATTATAAGTATTGTTTAGATGAAGATATCCACAAACATCCTGAAATACGTAACTGTACCTAATCTCTTTGTGACTCACATTTATGCTGTTTCTTTGCTGTAATGTAAATTTCTTTGGTTTTTATTATTTAATCTTTCCATTGGACATTATTGTTTAAAACAATTATAGAATGGAAGTAAAGAAATTTACATGTCATATTAGACTATAAGGTGGACAGTATGATTATTTCAAAACCCTGACTGGAATGGACAGTTTCCCTGAAAATGCACCAGCTACACAATTTTTCTGGTCACAGTGGCCATGACTCAGATTGGACCAGGACTGAACACCTTAAATACTTACTATTACAGCTCCAAGTCTACCTTGCAAATGAGGGTAAAGCTCTTCAGAAAGTAATAGGCCCTGTGTCTGCAGAATTGTAAGCAATAATTACAGATATTTCTTTCAAGTGTCCTCATAACTTCAATGTTTGCAAATAAATCTGCAAGATTTAATTTTTTTCTTGTGCTAAAACCCCTATTAATGCTGAGTTAAACACTAAGAATGTTTAACAGATGATAAACCATTTAACATAACTTCCTTGCCTGTAGTTATTTTCAGCACTTAGTTTGTGACAATCTGTTCCTCAAAATAAAACTGTGAACTAAAAGGTATATACAGTCCTTATCACACAGTAAGGACTTTTAGAACCTAATAAATTTTTACATCTGTAAAGGAATCTTTAACTTGCATCCCTCCTTTAGCACTGACATCTGTGTCTGGCCAGTCAGCCAGATACTGAGAGGGTATTATTGCAGATAACAATCAGAAATGCTGAAGCAGTTATTGGTGTCACACTGGAATAGTATATTAGCATCACCACAAACAGTCTTTCCCTTGTAAGAATAGTGCTTTGATGTTGAAACCCCTAGCAAGAGTATTAGGGAACAAGCAAAACAACAACAACAACCCCCAAAAAAACAACCAAAACCCAACCAACCAACCAACGAAAAAAACCAGGAGAGAGGGTGTAAACAGCAATGATTGTGAAGGTAGATTTGCCAGTGGAAATTAAGAATTCTGAGCAGCACTGAAATTAATTACTCTGTAGTAGCAAGCAGGCAGCAGATTTATGGTAAATGACAGAATGTTTGCAAATTTTCCTGACTACTTGATTAGAAAATGCACCAAGTATAGGCATCAGTTGAGTATACATTATTTAAGCAGTTGGTGTCTGATGACAGTCTGGAAGCCAGAATCATTGTGGTTGCCTCTAGGAAAATCACACTTTCTGGGAGAAATTCTTTCACCTTTGTGTACCCACAGCACAGATCTCTCCTCATGGCAGCTTAGGATACAGTGGAACTTTGTGACCTGGAAAATGTGGGACAACAGACACAAGGTGACCCCCTGAATGCTGGGGTAGGCCCAATTAATTTAAAATTTTGCTTGGCCTTGTCTCTTCCAATTTTCCAAATCCTCTGGAAAAATGATTAATGCGTACACTGCCAAAGCGAAAATATTTTTGACCCTATTAAAGTCGACCAAGGGTAAACCAAGTGTAGGCTGGCATTGTATCAAACTAGCTTTATTAAATTTGATTTGAGGTTTGTATGAGGAAGGGACAGACAAGGACATTATTTTGCACAGCAACTCCCTTTTAAATGAAAATACTGTGAGGAATACAAAGTACTGGTGTACTTTGGTACAGAGATTTGCTTAACCTAGCAGAATTTTACCAAAAAAACTTTGTTTTTGAGAAGGCTTAGTATTTCCTCAGTGGGAAAGCATATTGTTAGTAAAGTTCATTTATTATATGATGAGCATTATTTCCCTTGAAGTGGAGAGATTCAGACCTTGTCTTACTTCTTGCCTTTTCAGATTTTTATTCCCCAAATTATTCTTGTCTTGCCAACTCCAGCAGCTGGGAAAAGGGTTTGAGGATATGATGTACAGCAGATGTAGGCACCTCAGTCATAGAAAGTGCTATTTTCAACACTTTCCCCACTTTCTACAGCACTCCTTATTGTTGTTGTTTTTGTCAGTGAAATGCTCTAAAGTTCTGCATAAACCAAAAATCACTATATTTCTCAGCATTTATTCTAGTGCATTAATGATCTTTAAATACAAGACCCTGTTCTCACCTCCCAGAAATCTTTATGTGTGCAAAAGGAATAAAGCCCAAATGTGATCCCTCACAGCAATTACTGTAGCTAAAAAAAATAAAAAAAGATAAAGAGCCATAAGTAAGAGGACACTGCAATTTTTCAAATTGTGAAGAGTGATAGCTGCTCTAGTTTTCAGCCCCCTGAAATCTAACAGAGGATTTCAGATGCCATCCTGTCCTTGATTCTTTTTGGCCTGTTTATGTATCCTGTTGGCAAGTTTGGCTAGTTTAACACAATTGCTCACAAATTTGTAAGCTCCCAGTCCACTATTGCCTAGTTCCAGCTTGGAAACTGCAACTCCATTAATTTAATTTTTTGTGACTTGTTTGGAGGGAGGGCCTGATAGTTCTGATGCAGGATCTGCAAACTGACTCTTGCTTGCACAGAGACTGGACTGAGATATGAGCAAGAGCCACTGAGCACCTTGGGCTGCTGATTATGAGGTACAGATTTAAGGCTAAGATAACACAATTAAACAGGACTTTTCTGCTTTCAGTTGACAGTAGATCACAAACAAAATCCCTTTAAATATCGTGGTAAAGCTAATACAGAGGAGAACATCCAAAGCTTTTAGAGCTTTTGAGCAATATAAGGCTCATAATTGCAAAGTGTTATGTACAGAAAACATGAAATAATTCTTCAGCCCCTCAAGAAAGAACTAAAGCAGAAACTGCACAACCTAGACAGCCTTACTTAGAGTAAAACTACAACTACAGTGAAAAAAATAACCAAACTACTGTCTTGGAGGAGATGGATACATTGATGCACATCTATGACAGCTTTATTTTGGTAAAATGTGACCTCACTGGAGATAACCAAGAAGTTGACAGTAGGTAAGCATTAAATGGTTTTGATAAAGTGACTGAAATTTTGCTTGCATTAAGCTTGATACACTAAAATGAATCCCCTGAATATTGTTATTGAACTTCCTCCAACTGTAAGTTTGGCATCCTCAGAAAGCATTCTATCACATCTACATGTAGCATAAATATGTATATGTGTGTATATATATATACATACACACACACATATATGCACATATATACGTATATATATGTGTGTATGTATATCTGTATATATGTCTGTGTATATATATATGTATATATATGCATAGAGTTTTCAATTTGGGTAAATTTTTTGTGTCTATGCTAGTTTTAACCTACTTATATAGTCTCAGAGAGACTTCTCTTCCTCCACGCCTGTCAGTTCCTCCAGATGTGTCATTAAAAGATAGATAAAAATCAGGCATGATATGCAAAGCTTGGGTCTGACTATCAAACATGATTTTTTCCAAAAGTCAGAACTCATATACAGGCCTCATCCATTTATAGCTCAGGAATCAGTAATAGAAGCAGATCTCTGAATGTCTACTTAGTAGCATAAATTCGAATTGGCTGGAACTAAGGACAGTGTAAGCTTGATGTGAAAGACCTCAGATTTAGGCATCTGAAAGAGAAACATGATGGTAGCTCATCCTAACATAATAAATGAAATGGCTACAAGGATTGTTGAAATGAAACATACATACACAGAAGTGCATAACTGCTATACTTGAATTATTTCATAGTTTTCCTGTGAGTAGACTTGGTAACTTCTCCAATAAGTTGGTTTTTCTAAAACATAGTGGCCTGCCTACAGCATTTTTGAGAACAGCACCAGATCCAAGTATGAAAAAAACACCTTCATGATTCTGAGCTAATTTTAATACTGAAATTTCAAAGGTGGGTTCACCAAAGGATGAGAGGACTCTTATTTGCTAACGAGATGCAGTTTCCAAAATGACTGAACAAGTCACAATTACTTTTTTCAGGTCTATTGCACCTCCATGCTTTATCTATTTATAAGACATCTATCATTTTGTACTTAACTGCCAAGATTTTTGAATCAAATTCTCATTACATTTCTCCCTTAGTAAATAGAAAGAGAAGCACAGAAATACCTGTAAACTGGTTCAACAAAATATTTTACCTCTCTGTTATATAAACTTCTGATTAGAGGGCAATGTTCTGCAGTTGAAGTTTTGCAAATACTACCCTATAGATATATGAAAAGTTTATTTTTGTTAGATTCTTTATTTGGATTGCTTCTACTGCTCCCACACCTGGGGCATTTGTCACCACTTTGCTATTTTACTTTTCCTTTCATCCTTTTTTGCAGAAATCCACTGTCTTGGTGACAATTACGTATACAAATAAGAATTGTGTTTTTCTGCCCGGATGTTTGGGTGTTATCGAACTACGTGCTTGATGATTTCCTACCCACTGTCAAAGATTGAGGAATAAAAAAAGTAATGGAACGATCTAATATCCTTTAAAGGGAATATGAACAATACCTGTGTAGAGAGCAGGTACATTTGAAAGCTCATATACTTTCATTTGAAAGTTACATATTGTTCAACTGACAAACCACCACAGGAACTGCAAACATAATAAACCAACTGTTTTCTGGTGTAAATGAAAAATGAAGGACTGGGGTTGAGATTTGTTATAGTATGAAAGCTGCTTGTTTTACAGATTAAATCCCAGACTGCTGAAAATTAGAGACTCTACGTTATTATTCTTAGGGAGAAAATGTGGATATGCTCTGTCAAAGTAATTTTAATACCCAGTTTGCTGGAGGACTACTTTATGTGGATCCAAAGGTCAAAAAGTAAGTACCTGTTGAGTTTAGTTTAGATGTCTTTGTGAAGATTTACTTCAACAAAGAGGAGTGATGGTCAGGCATGAATAAGATGAATGAATCCAAAATGTGCAGCATCATGACTTCCCTTGCTCTACATTTCTCTATAACCTTCACTGAAGCTGGTACTCAAGATGTTTTGGTTTGAAGGCTTCTTAAATCTTCAGATTAGGTGTTTTCTGTTTTTAGTCTCTTCATAGTTATCTGTTTTCCGCACTAAGCACCTCTGATTCTTGACTGCACTTTTTTTTTGTTTAAACTGAAATCCATGTGATTTCCTGTAAGATGAGAGAACCAGGATCTTCTCACTTGTCAAAATAACTGCTATCTTCAGTAGCCTTGTGGTGACTGTGTTTATCAAAACACCCCTATCAGACTAGATCTATACCATTAATAGTTCTCTATGTTCCTGTTGGTACTGTAACTTCTGGAGCTGGCTCCACTTTGTGGTGTGTTAAG
The DNA here is from genome assembly GCF_052056855.1 of Sturnus vulgaris. Taxonomy (NCBI): domain Eukaryota; kingdom Metazoa; phylum Chordata; class Aves; order Passeriformes; family Sturnidae; genus Sturnus; species Sturnus vulgaris. Next base: position 28,477,414 of record NC_142283.1, read on the forward strand.
TGCAAACACTAGACTTGCAGTTTTTTGAGGACTATAGAGAGTAAGGCGAGGGGAGCAGCTGAATATCAGTTTACAGAGAAAACAGAGTAATTTTAATGGAAAAAGTATCAGCTCATTTGAGCGCCTGACTAAATGCAAAAGTTTTAGTTGCTGGATAAGTTATTAGAGATGAGTCTGTGCATGGATAGCTAACCATATTCATTGCTTAAGTGGGAATGCATTCACTGTTCATGCTAACAGCTGCTGTGGGGCAAGGTGAGATCTTCAGGAGACATAAAGAGGAGTAGCTAAATATGGCCTCTATGTTGAAAGGCCTGACAAAGACTAATACAATCTTGAGATCAGTTCAGCTTGACTCTTTTATTAATTTTCAGTGACAAGCAGTTTTCCAAGAAAACTGTGTCTATAGGGTAGAAGAGTGGAATAACTGCAGATAATTTTCTCTTTTATGGCTAAAGACACTTATATTTCTACATTCAACAGCAATACAGTAGCTATAATGGTGGATTTCGTGTTTTATTCTGTGTAATGTTGAGAAGTTTTCTAGCTAAGGATTCTGTAGAGGCAAAACCTGTGCAAACTGGTGCCCAATAGCACTGTAATTCCAATATTTCCAAAATTAAGTATAAAGGTTGAAGTGATTAGTAGTTATTTCCTGTACTAGGCACAGTAGAAATTAAGCCTTTCATAACATCACACCTCCAAAGTGATTGAGGATTGCCTTTCCCACAACATTTACTCCCAGGTCTTACTCTGCTATTGAAGTTGGATGGTTCAGTCAAGGCAGGAATTAGATTCTCTGCATCCCAGAGATCCAATTGCAATTATAACACCTTTATAAGCCTCATCATGGTAATATGATTGGTAATATGATCGGTTCTTGCTCTGTACAAGTTGCTAAGGGAGATACTATCTGAGATAGAAACTTATTTGGGACAAGTGTCTACTCTACAGCTTAACTCTGATGGAATCTGATTGGAGTTATTTTCATGTTTATATTTCTCTGTTTCTCTATTTAGGTGTCATGACCCTTCCACTTTAGTATTTTGTGTATTGTGTAGGCAAGCAGGTATTCTGATAATTATTAATGTGTACAGCTTTTGGTGTTTCCAGTTCACAGCAGAAATTGTGAACTAAACAGCTATTTTACCCTCAATAGCTTTTACCCTCAGCTATTGCTTAAAACCTTTCCCACTAAACTATTACCTACACATGTTAATCATCCAAAGGTAACTCAAAAGCCAGTAGAGTTTAATATCCTAAAGCTTTGTATTTATTTTTGAGGTACTGCACCATACCAGCACACTTCTATCATGTCACATTTTGTTACACAAACTTACAGTGAGAAGAAATTTAACCGGAAGTGACATGGTTTAAGTGATGCACTGATATATATAATTTAAAGACTGTAATCTTATTGGAAGCAGACACCTGAAATGAATTCAGATATTGGGAATGCAAAATGAAATTTCTTAAAACCAGAAGGAACTTATGAGGCACATTAAGCTCATGAACTGGTGAATTTATCTGTTTATCTAAATGAGCAGCACAGTTAGAGGTACTAAATCTCTTAAACTCCTTTGTGGAGTACCATTGTTGTTGCTTTGATGAATCTATAAGACCTTAGAAATTATTATTTCTCCAGTTCCTATCCGATCCATGAAGACAGAGCTTGATTTGAAAGCAGTTTTAAAGCGAGACGTCTTTGTTTTCCTTTCTCTTAATATTTTCTATTTACTCAATATCCAAATTGGTGACTAAATGAATGAAGGAAATTACAGTTACTATGTATGGTGCTGTGTTGGTGAGTGTATTGGATACCAAGCAGAGATACTGTTTCATGGATATTACCAAAAGTCATAATTCTGTATAAGCAATGTTGTATCTTACATATAAAAACAATTTTAATACAGGAAAACATACAGGCATTAACATATGCCTACCTATTTTCTAGACTTTTTTTGGTAGTAATGTAAATGTAATTTGAAATTCAGCATTTTGATCATCTCCAATAATTGGAAAATATTGCTTTGTTTATCTGTGGCCTACTATGAAAGCCCTAAATGAGCCAGCAGCTTGAGTTCTGCATACTAATAGTAATAAACTCATTGGTTGTAAGGCTGATGGAATTTTTATTTTCTGTCTATTCAAATGATTCAACACATGCTGGATATAGGTATCTTTGCACCTGTTTGCTTAAAAGAAAGTAAGAAAAGCTACTGGAACAGCTTTGAAACATACATAATATGAAAAACATAAAAGAAGGGCAGCAACAACAGAATTCATCCTATTAGGATGCCAGTAGTTTCCACTGTAAGTTTATATTTACTAATTTTATGGATAATTCATCACTGATTAAATGTGAGCCTTTCTTTAATTATATATAAAATTTCTATATTTATAAATAATGTGCATTATTTGCCTCTGGATTGCAGACAATTAATCAAAAAGGGTCTATTGACAGGCACCTCAATAAGTAAAGCAGAGATTAGGATCTTTTAAAAAATCTCATCATTGTGTGCATGTTAATGCTTAAGGTTCTGTAAAAAGTTTTGGCTTTTTCTTCTAAGTGTAAACACTTCTTTTCCGGAGACCAGGAATGTTGACAGGAAAAGTAAGAAGAGTAAAACCTGGAGTGTGCCCTGACAATAAGAGATTACTATGGCATCAAGTTATCACATGTATGAAGCCCAACTATTAAATAATAGTGTAGGTATACAAAATGCTTAGGAAACTCTGATATATCTCAGGTGGACTGAATGGGTCAAGAACAGAAATTCAGGTAATTATTGTACTGCAAAGTGGATGTACCATTGCCAAGATCTGCCCTTCTGAGCTGAGGCAGCCTCACATACAAAACTGCTGGAAAACGTCTCCCTGTCATTGGAAATATATATATATATATGTATGTATGTATTTTTAAAAAAACATTTCAGCATAGGCTGTCTGTTTGGTGCTCCTCAGTTTGAAAATTATTCATTTTACTTCATCCTCTCATGTCTGGGACTGTTTGGTTAGGCAACTTTTTTTTTTATTCTGATTAGACTACTTCTATCAGCCAATAATGGGGTTTGAATTGTGAGGCTGGGCAACCTACTGCATCATACTCGCTTAATTTTCCCTGAAGAGTTTGGCAGTCCTGAAAGACATGCTCAGTGTAAACGAACAACTGAGAATGTAATTAAGAGGCATGTTAAACTATGAAAAAGAGGCAGCAACCACAGTATGCTTTCATCAATTAAAGCACTTTCTAATATCAGCCAATTACATCAACCTCCTCTGGCCCTTATATTTCTTAGGCTTTGTGTAACTGCTCCCTTTATCTCTAATGGGATGCTTATAATGCTGACCATGTGGCTTTAGAAGAACACCAAAATGCTAATCTAATCCTCGGTGTTGCCCAAAGGCATTACATGGGCCCTGACATGGATCCAGGATTGGTGGCACCCTAATTCAAATAAAAGCAAGAATTAGGGTTGATCAGGTGTCTCGATGACAACAGTACAATGAGCGACTGGGGGAAGGTGGGGGCAGGTTGGGGAGAGGGAGATGGCAGCAGCACATTTCAAAAGTAATTGGTCTCCAGGGAGGGTGTGGGTTGCTTCCTAGACCACTTCTACAGAGCCCTTTGCACCTTGCCAGCTGGAGGGAAAGTGCAGCCACTTCCAGAGAATAGCAGTGGGGCTAATGGAATCACACACCGAAAATGAAGGGCTGGCAGCCCAAAACGTAAGGAGTCGATTAAAATGGGACTTCCTTCCAGATTTTCCTTTTTCTTCTTTTTCTATTTTTTTTTTAAATTAAAATTTGGTCTTATCATTAGGCTGACTTTGTACATAACTAGGTGAAATGCAAAAACTTGGGATCCTCAAAATAACTAATTTAAAATCAGAGAGGTACACTTCCATGCTTGTCTTGCTTCGTATGTGGCATGAAATAAAATAAATTAGAAGGAAAGATTTCCAGATTTTTTTGTGTGTGTGTTCTTTTTTCCTAAACACTGACATTTATAAAAAACTTGTAGTGTAGATTTTGAGGCATTCTCCAGTTGTATGACAGCACCATCAACCCTACTTTGCACAAGTGGGAAGTATGCCAAGAACTGGTGTTTTGTGCTCAAAGACACTGGAAGTAACCTCCAAAAATGACATCTTAAGTGCTCACCCCACTAGAATTCATCTAAACATTAATAAATAAATCTTTGCTGCAGTTCCAAATGGAAAAAATGAACATGCAGTGGAATAAGAAATCAAATATCCCAGGAAATAGTTCAGCTTCTTTTAGAACTCCCTAGTAATTCTCTTTATCAGACCTGCCCTGGCTTCTTGCTCTGCCAAGTCAGGTGCTGGCAGGTCTCTAACTTTAGCTTGTAACACTATTAATTAAGCTTTTCCAATGTGGCTAAAACACAGCATTTACTTGGTGGAATTTAATACTTGCTTTTTTCAAGACCTGTGTCTCTGTTGCTGTGTCCCAGGCAGCTTGTCTGATCCAATCTGAGTTTTTGGGCGCTGGGGCAGAAAATTTCATGTCTTATTGGGAAGGTGACTCTAAAATCTTTTCTTCAGAAAACTGTAAGAGGGCCCCAAATTTTTATTACTTCATAATGTATCTTTTAATGGCTTTTCAAGTGACAGAAACATGTGCAACAGGTGATTAAGTGCTGATTTTTGTTTTCAACTGCTGGAAAAAATGTAGAAAGATATTCAGTCCATTTGAAGACAGGACTTGTCTCATAGACTAGATGAACTCCTACGTAATCTTTTCTGAGTGGTTAGCAGAAATACATTTACATACTTGATTTTTTAAATTAAGCTTCTTTTTATTTCCTTTAACAAGACAATTCTTAAGTTATTTCACTTCAACTTTTCCACATAAGAAAACACCTTGTATTCACCTATGTTAATTCACCTGGAAATCTATAGCGTAATACAGAAAATTTCTGGAAATGAACAGACTGTAGGTTTTGTACGTTCTCACTTATAATCCATTCTCTGCAAAAACAACGTACTTGTTGTTAGAGCAGCCCAGTTTTTTAGTCTGGGAGCACATCTGACTCTTACCAAAATATTTCAACTTTAGAGTTTACTGAATTGTGTCCGAAAATCATCTTTGTGTCCCATGCTATTCTGATGAAGATTTTTATAAAAAGTTGACTACTGTAATTTTTATCTTCTTGCTGATAGAAGGCTGGTTTATGACCGCCACAGACTGTGCCTTTAACCCCGATAATCAGGCAGGTTAAATCTGGACAAATTATCACTGCTTTATGGTGAGAGGAACAATGGAGACAGGGAGATTTTGAAAGAAAGGAACAAGTTTATGGCAAGATATCATTCCACAGTGACTTCCTGCCCTTATACAAGTCAATGGACTGCCCCTTCATGCAGATCAAAACCTGAGGCTACAACACTGTTGTTTGTTTCAAGCCTTTCTCAGGAGATGGGCTGAGACACACTAGAGAATTAGACGCCTCCACTTGCAAAGAACATCTAGCCCTTTGAATGGACAGTTTAAGTGGAGAATTACTGTGCACATCCTGCTGTTTTACTTCTGTCCTCTGCTGAAGGCACTTGACTGTTGTTGAAAATATATTCTCTTAATTCTGGAGAGTGTAACAACTGATTATATATTTAACTGCTTTATGGATCACACAGAAGACTATAACGTGTTCTCAAAAAGGCAACTAATTTTAATTTTCAATCAGCTTCTCCACAAGATTTTTCACATAACCAACCTTCACACTACTAATTTCATTTTAGACCTGCAATTCATATCACACATCCCTTTGCCTGCTGTGCTAACATGTTTTCACATGCTTATCCTTTATTTATTCTGCAAGAGAGGCAAGACTCCTGACAGCTATCACTCTTGTGTTTTGCAAAAGGTTTGAGGCAGGACACTAGTTCTGCATTAAAAAAGGAAGAGAGAAAAAGGGATTGAGGGAAAAGGAACAGAGAAGAAAACAGTTCAATTGAGAGTAAATAGAAGCTCTATCCTGAGTGCACCAGAGGCTACTTCAGCAGCACTTGGCTAATGAGGAGAGGAAGCTGGCACTGGAAATCTTCAAAATGCACTGCGTAAATAGATTTTCAAACAGGGGAAGGTTTTAGTTGATATTCAAGCAACTTCAGTTCAGTGCAGGCAAGATTCCCTTGTTAGAGTCTGTCAAAATTTTTGTTTTAGCCGTTCTATACAAAAGTATGGAGGCAGCTTTTCACCTGACAGATGCAGTGAATGGTACTTGCTCTAGCTTGGTGACCATTTTGCCTGTTTTTTGAAAATGACTGGTGGAGGGGGGAAGGGTTATACAGTCAGGCAGCTTCATAGCAGAGATGTAAGATGCAATTGTCACCAGTGGTAAGGGAATTATGTATTCCCATTTTTTTCTCAAAGCTGTCAAAGCTGAGGCTTTTGTGTTTTATGGGAATGGATGGTGCTGTGGTGGTGTCCTAAGATATCTCCTTTCTCTTAGCAGAGTTAGATTTTACATACGTCCCTGGCTTTCCATTTGTAAGAGTGGAAGAAGCACGTGGAGCATTTGGAGATCAAAGGACCAGAGTGCCGAGCAAGTGGTCTGCACACCAGTGTGGTGCTCCTGGCTCCCACCCTGAGAGCATCATCACCAGCTTTGCACTCACCTGCTCTTGGTCTGTCACTCTAACAAGTTATTATTTGCAGAGGCCATCCACTCTAATTATACTTGTGCCAGCAGCAGTGACCTCTGCTGATAGCCACTGTGTCTGGCATGTACCTCACTAAAATGCCTGTCTTGCTCTTTTGCATGCAAATGTCTCAGAGCAATTGAAAACAGAGCATAATATTAGGCTACTGAAGTAAGATAAAGATATAAGATGTATTGTGGACAGAAAATCAAAAAGAATTGATCAACTGTTTTTGCAGGGTCATTGATATTAGCTCAAGTGAATACCCTCTTCTGCTCCTTGTCTTGAACTGGAAAAACCTTCTGTGTGTTGCCACCTTTCTTAGCTGAAACAAAATTAATTCAGAAAGAAGTGGGAATGACAAGAATTTTTTTCCCCAAGTTTAATTGTTAATTAAAAAAAAAATTACCATAAATTTCTAACTACTTTATAAGTACAATTTAGTCTGTACCTGCAAATTAGAGAGAAAATACTTGAAACATCTTTAGCTGAATTACTTTTCCCCCACATCCATTCACACTTCTACTTAATAGTCTTTCTGAGCAACACCTGTGTGGAATATTTTTAAAGTTTTTTGTAGAAGTTGATCTTGTTCAAGGTTTTCCATATTTTTCTGATAAAGATGCAATAGAGTGGCAAGATTGGGCTAAGGGGCAGTGTTGGAAAGAACTTCAAATATACTTATAACAGATGGCTCAAGAAAACTGGCTGAAAGTTGAGAAAGTTCAGTAGGAAGGAGATAATCACTTCAGAAATTCAACTGACAGCCTTGTGAGACAAACATCAAACACCATGGATACAGAAAGGAGAGGGTGGGTAAAAGCTTGACACAGCCTTTGAGAGGAAGTTAGAGTAAGTATGTGATCTGTGGTAGAGTGAACAGAAAATCACCCAGGAATTAACTAGGTTAAAAAAACAGCAAAGGATTGCTGATTTTGGGCAGGAAATAAGTAAGCATCAGGATTTTGCCCCTGATGGTGCTGAGTTTTTTTGAGAAATACTTGGAATTCCAGGCAATCAGAAGTAAACAGAAAGGCAGTGACCTTATTAGAGGAACTAAGCAAAAAAACACAAGAGCAAAAGAGAGATTAATTTTCAGTGATTAATATGGAGTTCAGAAAAAAAATTTAAATTGTAACTGTTCTCAAATATTCCAAGGATATGAACAGAGAATATATGCCAAAGTAAACTTTAATGTGACCTTAAGAATCTATATTACTATTTAGACACGGATTAAAATAAAAAAGGGAAAACCACTCCAAAGAAACAAACAGAAGGCAGGTTTCTGACCAAAGTGTTTTAGAGTCTGGAGTGCTTTTCAAAGAGAAGTAGAAGAGTCCCATTGATTTAGGTACTGGACTTTAGCTAAAGGGCAAAGCAATAGCTAGTAAGGCATATAGCCACCCTGCTCAGGACTTCTAATGATCTCATATTCTTTCCCAAATGTCAATGGTGTAATTCTTTGTTTCATAGCCTGAAATCCTTGGACTACTCTCAACTATAAAGAAGGCAACTGAAGTGAAATAGAAAATAGTAAGAAAATTTCACAATGATATTGGGGGTTGGGGTGGGAGTGGGGATATGATCATTTTCAACCCACCTTAATGCATTTTAAGGTCCACTTCCTTTTTTTTCAGACTACTTAACTGGTCACATCCTGACATATACAAACGCTATAAACATTAATTAGTTGAGGTAATACTTGAGCTTCTTCCCCACTCCCTAGGTGCAAGTGTGGAACCAAGAATTTTCTGCATTGGAACATGCAACTCAGACACTTTTTGCTTTTAAAGAAAACTTCCACATTTGAAATACATTTTTTTAAATTTAAAATCTACTTTTTTTTTTTTTTTAAGCATTGGATCAGTTACTGTTTGATGTCAAGACCCTGGCTGAATCTTACTTTGAATATTGAACTGTCATTTAGTTATTATTTAATGTCAGTACCTATATTTCTATATTTTATATTGTAGCTAAAGCATGGCAATGCCGAGATATAACATCCATTTCACAGTTTATCAGCAAATACTTTTTAAAAATCAAAACAAACAAAGAAAAAAAAAGGTGAAAAAAAAAGCTTACTTACCTTGGAATAGCTAGAATTGAAATTTTTCTTACTTGAATTCTTAGTTACCCTATTGTTCAAATCTCTAAAATATGTGTTATGAATTTTTTCTGAGCATTTAAAACCACATTTATATTTCCCTGCCCACCTCCCCGTAGAGATTTCTGTATACTTTGGGAATAGAAGTAGTCTTTAAAATCTGAAAAGTCAGCTTTGGCTTGTAAAGAATATAGTTTGGTTACCCCAATTTGCTGTTTGCTTATGAATTTTATTTAACCATTTGTGCTGTGCTTGGCTTTGTATTTACATTCAGCACATGGAAACAATTATGCTAGTAATGTAAACTACAATAGACAAAACTTTTCCTGAAATGACCGGTTAGTCTTATAGTTTCTGTACAATTTCCCTCTTGAGTAACTAATAAGAACAAAATCGCATATGGAATGATATTCTTAGAAAAGTATGTTTTAATTGGTTCCTGTGCACCATCATGTTTTCCAAGATGGTAGTACCATGAAACAATATTAGTTTCTATTCAAAGCAAAGCTGATCACAGCTGGCAGGTAGATTTTATTAAAGAAGAAGTAAATTAAGCCACAAGGGGAAAGACTGAACAGGTTGAAGGCTGACTGAACCCTGAGTGTTATCCACCTTCCTATGTTAAATTTGTCTGGCTTGCAACTTTAAATATTTTGTCCTTGAAAACAGTAAAATGAGGCAATCTGTTTACTGTGGAGGAGCTCACTTCCAAATTCACCCTTCTGTGTTGCATTTAGAAAAGAAACAGAAAGCGTTTAGTTTTCATTTTCATAAGTAACATATGTGGAAATTAACTCCTTAAAGTTTACACATCTACCTTGACTGTATTTGTGCCTCAAATCCTTTCTTTTCCCCACACTATCAGCTGGCTTAATAAAAGCAGGCTTTTCCCTTAAAACCTTTATCCACCTTGCCTTGTATGTAGGGACTGAAGTTGGGTCATTCAAATTTAGTTTAAAGCAGTACTGATGAGAAAGCATTTTCTTCTGATAAACAGTGGTCTATGGGTTTTGCTAAAAAGAATAACTTATAACCTATGAGATGGAGGTAAACTTTGATCACATATATATTTTGAGAAGGATCCAGTGTCCTTCTGTGCCAGTACTGAACTGTGACGCCCCTGGTTATGTCCTCTGCTAGTCAGAAACCAGACAACGGAGTTAGGTCAGAAGGTTATCACCTGTAGGTTCTGGTTAATTTGCTAATACAGACTTCTGCGTGCACCTCTCCTTCTGAGCTACAGGAAGAAGCTTAGGAAGCTAAGGAAGAAACTTAGGAAAAAACACTTAAAAATTTGGTGGTGCAACATCTGCTGATTTAATGGAAATGAAACATTTTCATCAAAGTGCATGGACTTAATTGATGTTTTCCAAGGTGACATATATCCCTTCAGTAAGATCAGTTTTTTGTTTAATCTTAATAAAATAAATAAAAAAATAGTTTTAATGCATAGTCAGGTAACAAATATAAAACTCTTGTTGTCTCTGCAAGTGACATTGCAATTACTTTTATTTTTTGCTTGGCCTTGTTGAATGCAGGTACCTAAGAGTACTCTGAGACTTAAAAAGTTTAAAAGCTTGATTTAATTTCAATTGCTATAGATAAGCACTGAAAGCTGCTCCTGTACAGATGAAAGAAAAAGCACAATATTGTAGAAATAAGCATTTTTGGAACACCTTTTTTGTTTCTTTTCACATGTTTTTGCACATCTGACTTGAATACAAATAGAATTATGGGATGTAAATCTTTCTTCTTGCTTGTTTTAACTTTGTTGTGGCATAATACCAGTTAATTGTAAAATTTAGGGAAAGGTCATGGAATGCTTGCATCTAAAAAGAAGTATTTGTTAAAATACTTAATAATTTATTTTTGAAGTAAATTCTTGAGGTTCTCATAATGAGGATTACTAAATGATGTCTATTCATATTTTCCTTTTCTTAAACCTGAAAGGATTTTGTTTACATTTCATTATTTCCCTGCAGGTAGGAAGTTCATTTGAAAGATTCCTCTTCTGTGCAGGTCTCCTCAACACAGAAGTGGAAAGAGAAATATTTATCAAAAAATTAAAAAATATGTATAAATAAGTGGAAATTGGCAGCCTAAGGGATGTTTCTGATTTTCTTTACAACATTTAAATTAATCTTTGCAATTTATTGACTGCATTTAAAGTTTTCACTGTCCCCTTAACTTTCAGGTTTAGTAAGGCTAAAAGTGCTTTATGCAGAAACTGACCTATTTTATTTCCTTTTTCATGCATATTCTAGGACAGGAATGTTGGAGGCATCCTAATATATACTGCAATTATGACGTGATTGTATTTGTGTAGTTTTGATGCAAATAAACGTTTTTTTCATGTTCTGCTTGAACCAGTTGCCTTCAATAAGAACTGAAGTGTCCTCTTTCTTTCAGAAACTATTTATTACAGTTACAAGGCCTACATATTCTTTTTCCATATGCACTGCTGCTGGTTATTGAAATACGCTGCAGCAGGCTGTTTTCCTTTAGCTCTAGTACAGTCAAATACAAAAACTAAGATGCTATAAATTCATTGAATCAGCAAAAAAATTTTAATAAAACTGGATTATAAGGGTTTACGTTAACTTCAAACTATGGAAGAAACCACTGAGGATGTAATAATGTTCTAGATATAGTGGTATGAGAATACAAAGAAATCACATGAGAAGCATAAGGTAAGGAGAAGTGATACTTTCATTCTCCAACTTATTAAAGCTGGAAGAAACATTTCTGAAAGGCTTGTGAGTACCAAAACGTGTTCATTTTATCTGCACATCTACCTGACATGTCTAGCTTTCCACATCTGAAAGTTTTACAATGTTTTACAAGGGTATGATTTGTCCTGAGAAGAAATATTTTGTCTCTTTCCAAACTTTTCTTTTCTAGACTCTTAAAAAAGTTTAAGAGAGTAAAGGTAGAATTACATAAATTAAGGTGATATAGCAAATATAAGCCTGAAAAACAGTCTATCAGTTTGTTGCATGTTTGTTGCCTCAGCTTTTATTTCCTCAGATTCTCAGCTCTTATTTCCACATAATTAACACTCCAGTTTCTGCCCAAACTAAATCATGCCTGCAGACATAATTCTGGAGATGATTATCTAATCTATTTAGATTAGATTTTAGGAAGAAATTCTTCCCTGTGAGAGTGGAAACTGGCACAAGTTACATTGAGCATCTCTGGATGCCCTATCCCTGAATATGATTCAAAAATTCCCATAGTTTCAAATTTTTTAATTGAAAATTCTGTTCTGAACATAGAAGTGAGAAACTGGAAAGTTATATGATACTGCTAATATTTGGTATGAGCTTAGTCAGCTTCATTTTTTCTCTGAAACCAAGGTTTATAGAAAAATCAGCTGTACCAAAATTTGTATTTTGTAGCTGATTCTTACTATCTGGAAGTTGGAGTGCAATAATTATTTTCCTAGTGGGTCTGTCTACTCAAACTATGGCTCTTGCAACCTTGGAATAAAAAACCTTCCAAAGTGCTTTTTGACATAAAATGTGATACCTTTATAAAATTATCTGTGTTATTTGCCAGGTGTGCTTTTGGTTGTATATAAGCTTTGAAATTATATGGGTCTCATGTTGCTTTAATATTTGTAATCCTCTAGTAGGAGGGAGAGCTTCCCCAAAAAACTTTGATTTCCTATCCCAGTTTGTTCAAACAGAATGCTCAGCAGGGCAAAAGCAATTGTGAAGGACAATCACTATTGGAAAGGTGGTGCTTATATCACACACATGTAGTAGAGTTTGTTGCCACTTGTAAGGATTTTTGGTGCTTCTAATTAAATTAAATATTATAAAAGTAGAAAAAAAAATCAATTAAATAGACAGAGGGATTGAAAAATATTGATAATTCCAAAAACTGTGAAACAATGTGCAAAATATATGAGGATCAGCTGAGGTAAAAACGTTTAATCTCTACGCTGTATTATTACTTTCTTTCCCAGGTCTTTCTGGAGCATGTGTATCTATAAGAAAAGCAATAGTCACAGATAATAATCATGTTGCCAGTAAGTTGAGGTATCACACCTAGGATTAGCTGGGGCTTAGCAGAAGGACAAGGTCATTGCCAGGGCCCTCCAATTACTACTGGTATCGCTACCTTTTCTGAAGTGTCAAATGACAACAAGCTTTTGAAGGTTAATCCAACAACAGCAGCTTCTAGATGGGCTGGTGGTAAATGAGTGACACCGAGTCTGAGAGTTTGATGATTTTGGTGTGATAAGTTCCCAATGAAGATGACTTTCATTTCCAGCATAAGCAATTTATGATTAGAATTGAACCTATAAACTGTGCTGCAAAATGTCTGACCCTGATGAGAGAGAGGCTTTAATAAAGTTAGTGACAATTCTCAGGGATATTTGGGAAAATGAATAATTGTTATTATGATATATTTTCAGTAGCTTTTTTCACTTTTTAGACTCAGTTACATTTATAATGTTCCTTTAATTAATGGGGATTTGTAGTCTAACCTGTCAAAGGGCTGTATGGTTTGGTTCCTAGCAACGAAATGCAATGGGCCCCTGTAACCAGAGGGCTCACAAGATGAATATTATTAGTTTACTCTTTAATACAATTTGATTCCTTCTTCCCTGATAAACAAAAAATTGCTTGATAGCTCACTCTTTTTTGGGGGGCAGTGAAGTGGAACAGGATAAAAAGGAGAGTTTGCATGGAGTATGGCAGTTTCACAAGTAAAATTTACAGGATTCCCTACAATTTGAATCAAAGCACTTAAGAAGGCTTCTACCTTAGTAAGAGTATTCTACCAGTAAGCCATAGAGAAATTAATTTCTACAGAAAATTGTATTTATTTCCTGCTGTTCATTAAGCTGTTGGATTACTTGTTCTTACTGCCCTTAGTTTTTAGGATCTGGAAAGAGGTTGATGAAATTCAGCCCTTTCTTAGGGTCTTTCCTGTACCCTGGTAAAATCTGTGGCAGGCCCTGTGTTCCTGTTTGGTGTGACCCATGGCTAGGTATCATCCCAGGGAACATGTCATTGGATGGATGTACTGGTTTGAAGGCAAACAACTAACCTCAACAAATATGTTCCAAGAGATTCCAAGTCAGAATTACAATTTTATAGGAAAAATTACAATCAAGGCAATAGCACAGAAACACTAGCTTATAACCCGACAAAATCAGAATAAAAACAGATACCCTGTTGGTCAGGGTGGTGGCAGCAGTCTGACTGGAGTGATGGATGTGGTCCTGTTGAAGCAGGGGTCCTATAGAAAGGTCTGATCTATCTCTCGAGTTCCAGTGGTGGTTATCAAGAGCTCTTCTCCTCTGAGAATTCAGTCTTGGTGGCATCATGGTGTTCCAAAACCCAGATTACATACAGGTAGGAATGTTTGGTTCCTCCACCAGGGCAGGGCATGTCATATGGGAGGATACAATTCTATGAGTCATTCTGGGAGACCTTGATGGCCCATTAGGAGAGATGCACAACCGCCCGCCCCCCCCCCCCCCCCCCCCCCCACAGGTCGATTGCTGCTTCCCTGGAGGGAGTCATGGAGAAGATAAAGAACACTGCTTCACCCATTGTAACAGCTCATGTAGATGGTAGTAGAATACATACTTTTGGTTACACCTTCCAGTGTAACCCAAGACAATGGGTGAGACATCCCAGTCCATATGGGATGCTGCTAGGCTCTAGTGATCACTGTGAAGTGCAACCTTGGAAACTAAAAAATTCACTTTCTGAATGGTAAGGTCTGAAAATTTTGAAGGAAACTTTCCTTCGGGAAGTTTTCTGAACGAAATGCAAGAGCACTGCTCTGATGATTCAGCAGTGTCATGGTTTAAGAATGGTACTCCCCAATTTATTATTCCCACTGAAACACCCAAGATCATGTGCTGCTTGCTCACTTTCCCCCCTCTCCTACCATGTTAGGATGTCGAGGAAATTGGAGGCATGTGAAAATAAAGATCATGGGTTGAGATAAGAACAGTTTACTGTAAACAGCAATAAAATAAGAAAAACTATCAGTAACATCAATAGTAATAGCAGAATGGGCAAGATAAGCAAATGATTCACCTGCAATTGCTCACCACGTGGAACCTGGTGTCACTCCTTCCCGAACTGCTAACAGCGAAAATGTCCCTATCACCCTGTGCATGGTGTGAAGTGGTATAGAAAAACCCAGCGCCCGGCTGAGTCCTTCCTGGCTGCTGCAAAAATTAACCCTGTACTGGCCAGAACCAGGAGAGGCAGCAAATTTGGCAAGCTCTGTCTGCAACTTGCAAATGTTTGAAAAAAAATACACAACAGAAAAAACAGCATTTGAAGCTGCTCTTTATAAAGCAAATTGATGCTTATGAAATCAGTATAACGAATTTATAGCTCCTAAAAAAATTTAAAGTGAGGTCATTTCCTTGTAGTAATTCAGGAAAACATCTCAGCACTGATCCCCATTCCTAGTCTCAAGCCATTGTCTTTCTGCAGTGAATACAATATAGTATCATAAACCTCCCTGCATTCAACTGAATGTCAGGCTGCATTTCTTGAAAAAACTTGAATGGAAGGGTGAAACAGCTTTCTCATCCTCTTCTTAGTCTTTTGGTATAAATAGCTTTTGATAATCTGTTACCTTTTTTCTTATTTCTCATGTGAATAATTTTCTTATAAAAAGGGTCCTATATGAGCACAGCATTGTAGAAGATGCATGAATACTAAGAAAAAAGACTGTCTTCAAATTCGCACCGACTTATTTAATAGAATTGGGTGGCTGTGATTTAACTTCAAAAAAATCTACCGAGCCCAACCCACCTAAATGCTGATATATTTCTGTTCTGTTCCAGAAGCTGATTTTACAAGTGAGTCTTATGGTGCCCTATAAAAAAAAGGGCTTTTGAAGGCAAATCTTGATGCTGAAGTTGATAGAAGTTTCATTTTGGTATTTCTAACAGTGAACAAGAGAAAGACCCATTATCCAGCAAGAAATTAACAACATGCCAGTTCTATTAATTATACAATTATTACTATCTATTAACTTAGACACAGTGATTTAGAAGAAATAGCGATTGTAGTTTCATGTATGAAGACTCCAGCCTGTCACCAGAAAATTTTCAGGGCAGGGGGTTTATTCTCTCATGTGATACTCAAATGCTGCACCTGTAAATGTCTGTTGAAGAAGTCCAATGCAGAAAATTGAAATTGTGTTTTGCTATGGTGTCCAATATCCTTATTATAGAAAATCCAACTCTTTTGAGATTGGGTTTTCACACAACTTTTCAGTTGAACAATTTTGGTGAATGACTCGGCATTCTAACCCAGACAAAAACTTGCAGAATAACTTAAAAAAAAATTAAAAGAAAAAATCCCTGAACCAGGGTTTCAGTCTGAGTTTTTGCTCTCTTGAAAGTTATCCTGTGTGAATCAGGTTCCTTTTGCTTTTGGGAACTCACAGGTTTTTCTCTTTCCAGGGGAGTTTTTATAGCCATCAGCTGGGCTGAGATGTATCTGAGAGCAACACAGACACAGAGAGGAAAATGTGGGTGTTTTAGTTCCATTTTTTGCTTCTCTACTTTCAGATAGTTTACTAATCATACGTATTGTGAATTTACTGTGCTGTTCGCAGATTCCTCATGGGACTGTGTTTTATTTCTCATCATCTATGTTATTCCATTTTTACAACACAAAGTTGAGTTTTTCTACCTTTCTTCAAGGGAAGAGTGTGCTTTGCATTTATTCCTTTTTTTTCTTCCCCCAAAGGGCCCCCATGAGTTCTAAAATTAGTGAAGTGGTTCTAGGTCTGTGCTCATCTCAAACCAAATAAGACTGTGTTTACAGGAGATTGGTGACCTGGAGGCACTCAGTTTGAAGACACCTGCTTTCTGCCTTTCTTGGAAATATTCTGACCTCAGATAACTTCTTCTCTGGGAAATATTGTATTCTGACATTATTTATACCATTCTAGTTTGTCATGAAAACAGATGTCTGATGCATAAGATTTTAGAAGATTCATCTGCCCTCTGTTCTCCCTAGTTCTTACAAACTAGATGAGAACATCATATATCAGTCAGAAAAAATATCAACAGATTCTGAATACTTGTCCTTAACATCAGCAGCCTTCAACCTCACCTAACACTGGTACTGATGTTTACTTAATGTCCCTTCAAGACTCAAACTAATAATATGCTAGGTAAAAGGGGTTGTAGGTTGACATCTAAGTGAAACTCTAGAATGCATATAAATTATTAAAATATTTATATAATTCCACTGTGTTTAAGGACCTTTTAAAATGTCTTTATAGGATTGATTTGCTGTCTCTCTTGTGCAGGTTAGAAAAACATCCATTTCTGACTACAGCATAATCATTAGTTTAACAACTCATTGACCACCACTGCTTCTGTAAAATCTGAACTGCTGTCCTCCATCTTACACTAAGCCAGAAATTCATTCTGCTGTTCAATCTTCATCACGATGTAGGTGGATCACCATGATGCAAAACTTGAGCACCCTCTTAGCTCAAGAATTTTGACTAGGAGAGAACAAGCTCTTGGCATTTTTGCTTTGGGTGCAAGCTTAGATTTTAAAGGTATTTAGATGATTTTAAATTTAATCCAAAGCCACCTTGAATGAGCTTCTTATGACTTTTTGCATTTCTTTTTTCTTTTCAATAACTTGGAAATCATGCTGCTGGAATTACTGAATGGTGAGGAGGAGCTGAATAGCACCAGAGACAGAGAAATTAGATTCCCCTCATTCAAATTGTGCTTTAATGTTGAAAACAAATCTAAAAGCAGTTTGAATTAACAAGATGAAACTTGCCCATGACAGATACTTTTCTATCCAAAGTGTGCAACCACCACATTATGAAAAGCCAGGCTAGGATACATACTGGTGCACAACAATACAAGTGTAATATGCAAACTTTTCTTATTTTGGCATTTGATTCTCTTTGTTTTACTTTTCTTTTAAATTATTTTAGAGCAGTTAGATTCTGTCCTTGTGGAAAGGGCACAATTTTCTCATCTTTTCTCATTTGGGTTTATGTAAGTTGACATTTGCCACGCCATTTGTCTCACTCTTAGCTATTTAGAGGCACTTGCCTGAAGAATCCTTTTGGGAACTGGCTTTCTAGACTCAGGGCTGATGCTGCTTTCTGGGTGAAACCTTCTCACCTCTTCAAAGAAAAGACAGATTTGACCCCAAAGCCCCTATTTATAACAACCAGTCACAAGGTGGTCATCCTGCATGACCTATGGAATATACTACACACTATTTTTAGACAGCATAGAATGTTCTCAAGGTCAAGTCACACAGCCCATGATTAGCAAAGCATTCCTGCAGAATTATTATTCAATATTAAACCACATAAATGGTTCCCCCCCCAAAAAAAAAAAGAAAATAACGAGAGGGTAGATAGAGCTTTAAAAAGAAAACAAAGCAATAATAATTTAAAGGTTAAATGAAATGTCTTGGTTTTATGCTTATAAATAAATGTGCATACACATATAAATTTACATATTTTGACTTGTAAAACTGTAATTTTATACAAGTATGCTTTGTCAATCTTTAATTTTCCACAGACAATGGTTATTCATAACCATGAATTGAATACTAACATGATTTAAGCAAAAAAATACATCCCACAATTCAGGGGTCTAAATGTAAATTGAACACAAATGTACAAATAAATGCATATTGAAGATAATTTTTTTTTTTTTAAAAACTTTTTACTTTGCCGCACAGAATTTGAAAAGAGCCTCTGTAAATAGTTCGTAAGAACACATGTGTAACAGAAAAAGACTTAGGGATCTGTGAAAAGGACAGGAAATCAAAACCAATTTCAATATTTAAATATTGCCTGCTCCTGAGTTTAGCAAATCACTTAATGCAATTCATATACCTTAAAAGTTGAATAAGTTGTAGAGCAAGAGTTGTAAAAGAATTTAAGTATTCAAAGTTGTTTAGGAAACTTTTTTTTTACTGAGATTTTAAAAATTACAATATATATTTAGCTGTTAGGGGTATTGAGAAATAATTTGATGACCACATGTGGTGGTTCATAGTTATTTCATCCAACAAGGAGAAACTCTAGTCATTATTTTAAATTTTTTTTTAATAGTGAATTATTACAGTAGGACTTGAAAAATTTGCACTCTTATTCACAGTGGTTATAGTTTATTATACAACTCTCCAATTGAGCTTTGCTACAGTTGCTAAACTCACTATGACTTTTTATAGTCTTGTGAAACTGGACAGTTTTTGTTTTTTCTATCTAATTTTTTAACTTCTGTTTAGTTCTTGAGAAAATCTGAAATGCTGAGCAGACAGGTAAATACTTCTGTCATGAAGGATAAAAATGCTTTGTGTTCATTTGAGAGTTTTAATATTTCCATTTTAAACATCAACTTTCAAGAATTTAAACTCAGTAATAGAATACATTCATTTACCTAAATTTAGCATCAGCATTCTGAACAAAGAAACTTTTTTTCTTTTTATATGAGGAGATATATATGCACCCTCCGTACAAATGATGCATAATATACAAGTAAGGTTATCGGTGAAAAGTGTTATTTTTAAGTAGAAAAAACTCTCCAAATAAAAGCACTCTGTACAGAACTAAACTAACTAGAAGTTTTTAAAATATTCATTTTCAAATATCTCTCTCCACATACATACTTCCAATTTGTGACTATTATTAGTTATTCTTGCTTTTGCTGTAAAAGTTTTTTATAGAAATGTTCAGTCATATTCTGATATGCTTTCAACAGATCTTGCCAGTTGAATATGGTCAGCTCTGTTCTTTCTACAGCCAAGGGAAAAATAATGGTGCTGATTCAAATTTCTTCTGAATCAGTATTAAGCTCAGTGGTGTGAAGCTATTCTTTAAAAAGGAGGTAAAAAAAAGGTCCTGATTGCTTCTGCCTTAAGAGAACCTTGATACATTTTGTGAATTGAAGACCCCAGATTAAAATTTGGAAATAGCTTTCTGTTGTTTTATATTTTCCTTATGATATAATTTAGTCCTGATTCTCTGTCCTAAAGCTTTGATAACACTGTTTATATTAATGTTGTGATTCTGTCTAAGGGAAATCCTTAAAGCTGTTTTTTGGTACTGTCAACACTAGGGCTTTTTGTGTATTGTAGGTTTATTTGTTTAGGATTTTCATAGTTTTCCATTTTTAAAAATTGTGACATGCTGGAAGATAACTAAGCACCACCTTGAAAATGTATAGGAAGTGACACATTTTTAGAAGCTTTTTGTCCCCCTGTGGTTTCAGCTCTTAGAGTTTAATCCCTTTATATGGGTAACCCTCCAGAGAACAGGTATCTTTGAAAAGCTGCCAATATCTAGAGATACTGATATTAAAAAATACTGTTGTTCCACATTCCATATTTTTTGTAGTTTCTGAAAAGCTATTTAATTCTTACTACCACGAACGATTCCATACATTAGTGATGCAGCATGACTAGGAGTGTTTTATACAGTCTCAAAAAAGGGGTAACAGTGAGAAAACATTCATGCAGGAGATGAGAAAGCTTTAGAAGTGTTCAGAAAAGCTTAGCGAGGGTAAATTTATTTTTAATTATTTGGTTAAAGGGAACGTAACTTGGGATTTTTTTGTTTCTATCTGCCTGCAAGAAAACACAGCAACATTTAGTGAAACCAACAAAATTTGAAGCAAAACACTTAATGAAAGAAAAATCTATGTAAGCATCAAAATTGGCCAAAGCAAAGATTAAAAACTTGAAGATATTTTAAAAATCTGGCATTTTTTATGCTCAAGTCAGGGACCAGCACTAAAGGTGAATGCTTCTCTGTAGCTAAGTTCTTGCATCTTCTGTCACTTTGAGGGACAGAAAACAGGGCTAAATAAACCTCGTGTAATCTGGTATGACAACATCTAGATTATTTAACTGGAAAGTCTGTGTCATGATAAACACAGTTTTCCAAAATTACATTTTATTCTGATGATTTCCTTGGGGTAGTAGGAAGAGAACAAAGTATTCAATTGCTATTTGAAGCCAGAACCTGCTTTACATGATCAATGCACATAAACCAAATAAAAGTCAGTTTTCTGTTATTATGTGAGTTGTCATTACATATTAGCATTTTTTACCAAAGATGAAATAGCCCATATCACTTCTTAAAAAGTACTGGTGAGACAGAAAATTCTCCATCAGACCTCTAAGAAATATACTCCAAAAGTAGTTAAATGATTCTATTTACATTCAGAAACAGGGGTGGCAGATATTTCATAAAAGAGATTAATTTCTGAAACTTATTTTGTTCAATATTTTTGGAGGGATGAGGAATAAGAAATGAGAGTTTCCTAACAGATCATTCTAAATGCGCAGAGTAAAACACAAATATCCCTATTTTAGGTAAAATATACTCTACATTTCTTAGAAAATAGTTGATCCGTACAAAAATATGTCCCCTGGAAGAGGGCCAAGGTTTTGGTGCAATGTGCTTCTTGGTAGCATGTAGTGTGAATCTAAGCTGCAAAAGGAAAGTTTTAACTTGTGCTTTTCCTCTATCCCATTTGGGAAGAAGAAATGTCTGCTATGTGTAGAGGGATAGTACTGTCATATGCCTCTTAGATTAATTAATTCAAAGAGAAATGAAGTCCTACCATAGAACAAATCATCTGCCTATTTCTGCAAAGCATTGAGCTGCTCATTTTAAAATTTCATTGAGTAAATGATAGTGGATACCTTACAACTTTCAACTTCTTGAAGGATCAGACTCTGAGTGCTGAAAACCTTACAGGCACTTCTTACAATATATCTTTGCGTGACATTGAAATAAAAAAACCAAACTACAGTCAAAAGTTTTATTTTGCATATGGTTCAAAGGAACTGCTAATGAGCTACACAGTTTATCTTCAGAGGAAGAAGAAGAAGAAAAAGAAGATGAAGAAGAAGAAAAAGAAGATGAATAAGAGAATAAAATGACAAGATAACTTTGCTAGCTTCCTCAAATTATTTTAGCAAAATGCAGACAAAGGTTGAAAGCCTTAAAATTTTTGATATTTAGCCTTTTATCCCAAGGGAATAATCCCAACAGTTTCTTTTTATTCTTTTTTTAAACTGGTATGTCAAACATACAACAGAAGAAAAATCCTGTGACGAACTTGAGATACAGCAAAGCCTTAGTAACTGGAGTATATGTTATTTTTAGAAGAGTTTGTAGACTCAGAGCCCTGTGCTGTTGTTTTCAGCTATAAGCTGGCTGTGTTACTCTATGTTTTCTTTAAGTGTGATTTCATCGAGCTCTGTGTTCTGTCTGGGTGATGTATCTCAGTGCAAACAGCTCACTGTTAGCCATTATGTACCTATTAGCACTGATTGCTTTCTGATAGCACTTCACCAGTTGGTTTCACTCACTTTGACAGGTTTGGTGCTTTGTTTAACCTTTAAACTAGTAGGGCAATAACATTGCTGACAGAATTGGAGAAATAATTAAGGAAAACTTAGTCAAGGCATAAGAAAACAACTGTAAAAAGGCAGATCTTTCTGGTGGGTTTCAGTTGTCAGTTAAAAGAGGAAAAGGATGGGGCAGAAATGTGGCCTGAGCACAGTACAGCATAACTATTTTCCACTTAATCTGCAAGAGTACAGAGATTACTGCTACTTTACTAATTTTAATTTTTCTTTCTGTTGGTACATACTGTTCTAGGCCAGGAAATATTTTTTCTGGTTTTTTTTTACAGAACAACAGTCAGAATACTTGCAACTTCGGGAGCATTTCTGGTTTGATTTATGGGGAAAAAGAAAATCTCAGTATTTTTAAACATTGTCTGTAGGAAAGAAAAAAAGTCACAGAATCAAAGAATAAGCTAAATTGGAGGGGACCTACAAGGATAACTGAGTCCAGTTTCAAGCCCTGCACAGCAGCATCCCCAGGAGTCACACTGTGTACCAAAGAGCATCATCCAAATGCATCCCAAACTCTGTCAGGCTTGGTGCTGTGACCACTTACCTGGGGAGCCTGTTCCAGTGCCCAACCACCCTAGGAGAAGAACCTTTTGCTAATATCCAACCTAAACCTCCCCCGACATAACTTCAGGCCACTCCCTTGGGCCCAGCCACTGATCACCAGGGAGAAGAGGTCCGTGTCTGCCCCTCCACTTCCCCATTTGAGGAAGATATGGGTGAGGTCTCTCCCATAGAGAGACCTCCTCAATCTCTTTTTCTCCAGGCTGAGCAGACCAAGCGACCTCAGCTGCTCCTCATGCAGCTTCCCCACAAGGCCATTCACCATCTTTGTTGCCTTCCTCTGACCACTCATTAATAGTTGAATGTCTTTTTTTACATTATGGTTCTCCAAACCACACACAATGTTCAAGGTGAGGCTGTCCCAGTGCAGAGCAGAGTGGGACAATCCCCTCCCTTGCCCAGCTGGTGATGCTGTCCCTGATGCCCCCCAGGACATGCTTGGCCCTCTTGGCTGCCAGGGCACTGCTGGCTCATGTTCAACTTGCCACTGACTAGGACCCCCAGGTCCCTTTCCATGGTGCTGCTTTCCAGCATCTCATTCCCCAGACTGTCTATCCATCCAGGGTTGCCCCATCCCAGGAGCAGAATCCAGCACTTTCCCTTGTTGAATTTCATGTGGTTGGTGATTGGTCATCCCTCTAATTTGCTGAGGTCTCTCTGCAGGACCTCCCTGCCTTCTAGGGAGTCAACAGTATCCTTTCCAGTCCTGCATTCAGGTTGTTAATGAAGATGCTGGAGAGCACAGGGCCAAGAATGGAATCCTGTGGAGCCCCACTGGTGACAGGTCACCAGCCTGATGTAATCCAATTCACTATCACCCTTTGTGCCCTTGTGAATGCCAAAAATTGTGGCTCATTTTATCCATAAGGATACTGTGAGAGAGAACATCCAAAGCTCAACTGAAATTTAAAAGGATTACATCCACTGGCTTCCCTTGATCAGCTGGGTGTGTTACCTTGTCCCAAAAGTAAATCAGGGTTTGATATGCAGGATTTTCCACTCATGAAGCTGTGCTGGCTCTAAACACTCTTTCAGGTGTATTTCAGCATCTCTCAGAATCATCTTCTCCATAACTTTACCAGGTACTGAAATGAAACTGACAGGCCTGCAGTTTCTGGGGTCCTTCTTCTTGCCCTCCTTGAAAAATGGGCAATGTCTTCCAGCTTCCAGTCAGCAAGGACATGCCCAGATTCCCAAGATGTCTGAAAAAATATCGAGAGGTTTCGCTATGACATCAGGTAGGTCTGAGGATTTTTGAATGAATCCTATTAGATCCCATAGATTTGTAGTGATCCAGGTGCAGCAGCAGATCCCACACACTTTCAGGGTCAGCTGGGAGTTGATCATTCTCGCAGTCGTGGTCCTTCAGCTCAGGGCACTGAGACGTCATGGTTTTGGCCAGCTTCAACTCCAATTTTGACTGCACAAATGTTCTCCCTACAGTGGCAGCAGCATCTCTGTATTCCTCATGTGACCTTACTTCCACTTGCATTTTTGCCTTATTTCCAAGAGAATATTCAGCCAAGCCAACCTTCTGCCCTGCCTGCTCTGCTCCTGTGCCTTTTGGAAGTGAAGCTTAAAAAATGCAATGATGGACCCCAACAACTAGAAAAAAATTTTCCCAGGGCATTTTACTCACTTGTATCATGAGCAGCTTGATGTCTGCTCTCCTCATGTCCAGAGCTGATGTTTTCCTGGCAGTTTTCCTGCTCTTAGCAGAGATTTTAAACTCAATCAGCTTATGGTCACTGTGGCCAAGACAGCTGCTGATCTCCACATTGCTTATGAGATTCTCTCTTTAGATGAGCAGTAGGTCAAGGAGGACACCCTCCTGAGTCAGATCCCTTAGGATCTATTCCATAAAGGTGTCATCCAGGTTTCTTAGGAATCTTTTGGCCTGGGTTGTACCAGTTGTGTGATGCTCCCAGTTAATTTTTGGCAAGTTGAATTCCCCCTTATGACAAGTGCAGTTGACTTGGAAGCGTCCTTTAATTACTCAAAGAACATTCTGTCAGTGTTATCATCGTGGCTGGGAGGTCTACAATAGACTCCTATGATGACATCATCATTATGTGTTTGCCCCTTGATTCTTACCCAGAGGCTCTCAACTGTGCCATTGCCAAGCAAGAGCTCCATACATTCTATCCCCTCCATTTCACAGAGTGCTGATCCCTTCTCCTCTTCTGCCCTGCCTATTCCTTCTGAAGAGCCTGGAAACATCCATCAAGGCACAGGACTCATTCCAAACTCATAGGTTTCACTTATGCCAGTAATGTCAAGTCTCTGGGATACAACAAAAGCCTTGAGCCCCTTTTGTGTGTTCCTCAGGCTCTGTGCATTAGTGTAGAAACATGGTGTGGTTCATTGTAACCAACACTTCCTAGAGCAGATTGAAATTAGTGCTCATTTCCTCAAGTTTTGGCACAGCATCCCATTACTCTTCACTGGTGAGTATGGCTTTTTCCCTTTCGTCCTGCCACACTAGTTAAAAGTTCTGCCAACAAGCTTCTGTGCTAGAGCTCTTTTACCCCTCTGAGATAGGTGCATCCTGTGACATGTAAGTAGACCAGATATGGAGTAGATCCTCTCATGGTCACCAAATTCAAAATTTTTCCATTGACACCAACTTTGGAGCCCTGCATTGACCTGATAGATCTGCCTATTCCTTGGCTATTATTTGTTGTTAGTGAAAGAATTGAGGAGATCACCAATTATGCTCTTGTCCCTCTATCAATCATCCCAGAACCCTGATATCTCTTCCGATTGCACTTTGACTTCTATTTATTATTTTGTTGATGCCAGTTTGAACAACAAATAGCAGATAGTAATCAGAGGACTTTGTTAGCCTGGAGAATTTTCCAGTAATGTCCTTTGTCTCACCCCTTGGAGACAGCAGACTTCCTGTGGGTTAGGTCCAGTCTGCAGAGCAGGCCCTCCATTCCCCTCACATGGGAATTTCCTATATTGCTACAACTACCCTTCTCCTCCTCTTAACAAAAGAGGTGTTGAGGTGGGCTTCTGGCACTCCAAGTTGCTTGCGCTCCCTGGAGCTGTTGAAATCACCCTGGAACAACCCTTCCTCTCCTGGTTGGCTGCTGAGGGCTTCCAGGTCCTATTGAGGCTCAGTGCTGAACTTGGGAGCCATCATGTACAGCTCAGTCTTACCCCTGGACTTTCCTCCAGTCATGGCTGTGTAAGCCTGGCCATGAGTACTTTACCACAAAACTTTCTACCTACCCAGCTTATGTTTAACAGTGTTTTGGTCACTACTACTGAGCTTCTACAGGAAACCAAGGTATGAATCCCAAGCAGGAGTGAATTACAGTTGAATCAATATTGTTATTAATACTGGTTGATTATAGATAACACATAAGATAAATTTGTTTATTAATAGGTAACACATAAGAAGCATTTTCTAAATTTCTGCAGCTAATAGGTTACTGCAAAACCATAAGCATCCTCACTTTGCATAATTGTACAAAGCTGCAAGTTGCATCAGCTGCAAAGTTGCATCCTGAAAGGATGGAAGAGTTGGAGCTCTTGAAAGAAAAGCAAGCCGGGGGAATCTGATATGCTAGCTTTCTAGCATCTGCTTAGACACCTATCTTGGTGCTAGGTGCTTACTGCTGCTTGGGGGAGCAACACTCTCCTAGTATTGGGAGAGGCTGTCTTCCCAGGAGATGATTGTGCTGCTGGGGCATGAAAACTCTTGTGGTCCTCTGGTTCTTGAGAGCTTGTCAGACCCTCAGTAGGTTTTCCCCCCTTGAGCTGGTCCTTGTCAGGTTCTAAGCCTTGTTCACTCTCTCGCAGCCCTTCATAAACAAGCAGGTCTACAATTATGGCTCAGATCTTGGCTCGCATGAAAAGTAATTACACTGACAATCTCAGACTTTGCACAAAGTTGGTGTTTTCCTCTCTTAAAATCAGGAGCTTTCTTTACTTTTCTTTTCTTTCTTGATTGTTTTTTGGTTTTGTTTGCAGGAGTATTCAGTACTGCCATAGCAGATAAAAAAATTTGAAGGGGATAAATATGGCTTTTAACCCTCAGAAATAACGAGGGCATTCACAGCAACTACGGTACACATCCCTCTACTTTAAGGATGGCCATCTACTTTACATCTAGCCACATTTTGAAAATGAGATTTCATGTTTCCTCTCTTCTCTTTTACTGAGGGTGACTCAACATTTTTTGGAAGAAATATTGTGCTTCATTTTAAGATCAGTACAATTTTCACAAAAGTGAAAAGGCAGAGTGAAGAGACAGACTGCTTGAGAGGCAGTCTGGAATTCTGCAACTATTACAGATTTGGAAATACTTTGTTTTTGTAGCTGGCACAAGATAGACAATATCCAGCTGAAGCCTTTCTGGAATTTTTCTTGTGATATTTTTTTAAAACTTTCTTGAATTTAAATAAGTCATGTAAGAATAGAATTGATCATAATCTCTCTGTTTCTCTATAAGTCAGAATTGGCATGCAAATTGTGGATCTTGGAAAACATGCTTCATTGCTGCATACAGATAATTAAAATCTAAATAATATTTCAGTACAGTAGCCACAGTAGTCTTTATGATCATCAATAATTGAAGAGTTTGTAAGTCATTAAAATATAATGCATTCGTTATTTTCCTCAGGTTGACTAGTGCATTACATGATGTGATGTATTTATAATTCATATCCCTCCTTGCTTGAGTTGTACTTCCTTTGGCTGTGATAATAACAAAAATAGGCTACTTATCCTTTTTTCTCACGTGTAAGATATTGACATCAAGCAAGTACCACAGCTGCCCCTTAATTAAGTGTGATAACTAGTTTAATTTAGTGCCCTGTTGTCATTAGTTTATCATCACTTTCACTGCTCATAGTATTATTTCCTTTGCTAATTGCCAGCTATAATGCTCTTGAACTACACAAATGTGTAAATACTTCCTAGAAAAACAGTTCAGGATTTCTTGCAGCTTATTTTAAATATAATTTGATGAGTGAATGGGTAACAAATGTCTAAAATAGTGTGAATTTACCTCTGGCCAGGTAAACAGTGCATTTTATGGGTTCTGTCCTTTAATAGCTTCACTAGTCAGAGAGGTAAAGAGAAGGCAGATATTAAAGACAAGCTCCTTACCCAAAAAAGAGAGAAATTCTGAGCTCTCTCCTCATTGTTCTACCACATACAAATTTTTTATAGAGTATGTGGAAATGGGATAATCTTTTGACACTACATTTTTTCACCTCTGTGTGTTAAGGTCTCTTGACAAATACAACACTATATAAAGGAAATTACAGTGATGTTTCCCCTATTACAGTATGTGAATTGAAAATAATCATATTGTAAAGTGTACAACATGCTCAACACCTCAAGAGGGTGCCTTTACAATGAGGGTAGGGATAAAGATATTAAGATTTGTGTTAATTAAAGTGCAGTTCTAACAAAAAGCTGGAATATGGGGACACCGTATTAGACTGTTCTAATTATGATTAGAGATGCAGGTGCCATTGCTTGTGGCGAAAATAAAAGTATTTATTTTGAGCAGATCAGCAGTACAGCAGGAATAAATGGAATTGGGTCATTATATGTAAATTGAAATCTAACTGCAAGGCTAGACACTTATACATGAATTCATAAACCCCAGACCAAATGAATTGGTTAGAGATCAGCAGCCATATGAATTTCTCACTAAATGTCTCTCACCCCATTGACACTTTCTTCAGTACTCCATATGCTAGATTGCAAACTACAGATTTAGCCCTTTTGCCCAAAGGCATCTGAACCTGTGAAAAGCCTAGCTGAAGCAGTGTCTATTGTTCATTGACAACTTGTCAATTTACTTCCAGGCAAAATAACTCATAAACATGATAAGTAAGGCAGATAAGACAAGAATTCTTTCACACTTTGTAACTTTACTGCAAAAATGCCTTGGTTTTCATAAACGTGTGAAATCTCCCCTCAGAATTGTGACTGTGCATTGAACTTTAAAACTGTGTGGAAACCACGCATGCATTTCATGCTCTCTGTCTATAATAAGACGAATGTTAAATATTAAAGATGCAATAAAAGTGGTAAAATGAAAGATATTCAAAGGCAGAACAACATTCTCATATCAGTAGCTGATAATAATATCACTAGCTGAGTTAATAAAAGTTCGTTTTAAGGAAAAAAACACTAAAAGACAAATGTTTGAATACCAGTCTCTAAACTGACATTCCTATATTTCTTTAATGGTTATTATGTAAATCTTCCCACATCTGGAACCATATAAAACTCCTTTACTTCACAGACAGTGGCTAAGAGCATTAAATACACATCAATGACATACCAATTTAAAACATGGTCATACAAATAGCTTCCTAGTGTTCAATAACAATGATGATATTTTTCACAAAAGATATTTAAATGATTAATTTTTTATACATTGTCATACAGACTATTTTGCAATTACATACTCAGGGTTTAGTTGACTGCACATTCACACACACAAATTATTCACAAGCAAAACTGTAACAAGTTGCCAAAAAGCTGCTGTAGAAATTATATTATTGCACATGCCATTAGGCTGAGACCATGTTTATAGTGCTAAAAATATTACTTTTTTGCTTCCAAGATAACTGGCAGTTGCCTCTTCTCCCATTCTTAATTTCCTTACTCTTTCTTGACACATGCTAAGTTTGTAAATCCATGGGAATGTGGTTAGATAGTCTTTTCTGTGAGCAGGGCTACTTCCTCTAGCACACTCTAGTTTTGACCCCCTGATGTGGCGTTTCCACAACATGAACAATAGGTGCTGTGAAATAGTGGGACGAAAAATTGAAAAATAATGCTTAATCTTGTGGTAGATTGCTGTTGCACAATTGGTGCACCCAGCCATGCGTCACTTTGCTGAGGAGGCCCAGAGCCCTCAAAAGCCTCTAAAAGTCATGATGGGTCAAGGCTAGTAGAAAGGTGGTTATCCTCCAGTAGCTAGTGACATGGTGCATCTCTACTCCAAAACTTATGGTTATCTCCGTTAATTAGTTAAGCTGTGAAATGGAGCCATTGGGGAATGGTTACTTTCTAAATTCAATTGCTCTTAAATTGGGTGGATCTTTGGATGAGGGGGGAAAAAATTTAGGACCTGTTTGCTGGTGAATTACTGCTTTATGAGTAGCCAGAGCCCATGAATGAAAATGTGCATTTTTTTCTCGTGTTCCAGTTATATTTCCTGTGACAATGAGGAATGTCAAGCCTTAAACTTTTATTTTGAGTAAGGAATTAGAGTTAACAAACATTAAAACTGTAAACAAATATTAGTGAGGCATTTTCTCTTAACCCAATCATAAAAAAGATTACAACTTAAAAAGAAATGGTATTATTTATATTTTACTAATATTAGATGATTCTTTGCTATGTATAATTAGAAGAAAAAAGAGAAAGAATTATGAATGCATGATCAGCTGTTGATTCAAAACTGAAACTCACTTTCTGTTTACACATCCTTTCAGATTTTTATTACATATTCTTTTAACCAATTACAGCTGTAATTATAATTTACACAGCATAGTTTCTAATTTGTTTTCAATTTTATCTGTGGGTGCTATAAATAATTTGTCATGGTTTTTCAATGAACGTCACTACTATGGGAATAATAGAAGAGAGATGTGCTGTACAGATGCCTGGCCACCACTACACTGAGGACGGAAAATTGCTGCCCAAGACTATTTGGGTTTAATTTATCTATGACATGCTATTAGTTATGTTCCCCAAACGGTACTGTTGTAGAGAAACCACAGCAATGAAACAGCTATTTTCTCACTCTATCTTTCCCCAGTACCCTTCTATGCAAATTATTACTGCACTAATTGAACTACTGCATTATAAGACGCTTTGCACAGTGCAAAGTGCTTATTATATTATGTGTGAGACATACTTAGTCTATCAGTTAAAATAGTTTAAATAGATTTGCAGCCATACCTTTACTTATTCAGTTTGGAATTTTGCTCTGTTCCGCTGCTCTATTAACCCTCTTTCCAGTTACGGCAATTCACAGAGCCTCTGGTGCTGCATCCTCTGTATTCAAACTAAAGGCAGCCTTCATGAGTGAAAAGAAGGGAACTCCTGAATGTGTACCTGGAGCACAGTCTATTTGCAGAATACTCCTCTTTAGAAATGGTTAAAGAGGAATAGGAGTTGGCATCTACAGCTGCAATGCAATGTCTGGGTTCACAGATCCTACATCTGAGCAACTGATGTTTAGCTGATATTCACCAACTGATGTTGATTCTCGTCTTGCAGAGAGCCAGTAGCAAATAGGGGGAATGCTTTGCAGGCTCTCCCAGGTACCAAAAGCCCCACTTGTCTTACCCCCAGCTGGTGTAAATCCTCCAGACCCTTTGAAATCAATGCAATTTTGAGACATTACTAAAGTCGAGAATAACATCTCTCTGATTGTGGTGACTTTGGAGGCCCTACAGTGAAGTGCATGGTGCAGGTGAAGATTGTACAGCAGATACAGTAGTGAAATAATAACTGCATCATTTCAGGTGTTTGTGCTTCTTTCACTGGCATCCCAGCAAAAACTAATGTAATAAAAAAGCTGTTCTGATACAATTTCATGAGTTCTACACATTACAGGTGGTCTCCCCTGGCACTCAAAACTATCCTATCTCATAGATGTGGTATTATTGGGAATCTGAAAAAAATCTTCACCAACTGAAGAACTGGGAATTTAGCATTGCTTCTCTACAGTGCATGAAAAAATAGTGAAAATATGGACTTCACTGAACATGTAGTCCATCATTGCTACAGGCAAAACTTGGTGGAGTTAACATAGCACAGTCATTGTCTAACACCTCAAGGCTGGGATCAAGTCTAATTTCACAATGTTTTCTATGTCCTTATTTTCTACTAAGGAATATTTTAATGTTGAATTTAAAAATGAAAATTGTCTCCTCGTGGCTCCTTCTCTTTTATGAAATATTTTTTATAAAGCACATGGCAGATTAAAAGGGCTTAGTTGTGTTGATTAACTATCCAAATGTTTAATCAATAGCTAGATGCAGTCTTTCTGTGAAAGACCTTGGAATGGTCCCACTTGCCCTATTTCCCACCCCCAAGTGAGACATCAGTGAATGGTCCATGCACATCAGTGCAGAGGAGCTTAGACAAACACTGCACTAATGGAAAATTGTGGGTCACCTTGTCAAAATATGTTAAATGTCCCTTAAGCTTTTATATATATATATATATATATATATACATATATATATATATTTTTTTTTTAATTAAGGAAAAAAAATTACAGTAAACTGACCTTGCATTATCATACTGGCTTTCAGAAAACAAATATTGCTCAATCTGCAACCTGCTCGTTGGTGCATAGGTCAAAATTCTATTCCAAGTGAATTATAAAAAACACATCCTCATGTGTTGATACAACCCATGGTAACTGCCTGACAAAGTGTTAAACAATTGTACTCTTTAGTACAGAACATGTTTACTGACACTTATTTGGAAAATATATGTGGGGGCCTCTGAGTGATTCATAAGCAAGGGTTGCGGATGCCAGAGTGTGCTGGATGTTAATGCATTGCAAAGTCAGGGAAAGTTCATCTTGTGACCACAGCTCCTGGACTTGATCCAAGAATATGCCATTTGCAGAGATGGCATTAACTGCAAGAGGGCTGTTGTGGGATTTGGATTCCTGCCCTTGTATTTATCTCCTCACAATGTCATTAACACCCACATTGATCCCGAACTGCTGCTGGTGCCAAGGTTGTTTTGTTTGCTGGTGTCATAAGTCACAAACAAGAGAAAATGGTTCTGATAAAGATAAGAGCTCTGCAGCTTTGCATTGTTATAAACAAGCCATAGGAACCCTCCACACCTGCTAGTAATGTTCTATAATGGTTTTGCTTAGCTATTATTTAGAATCATTATCTTTGCTTTGGCAAAATTAATTTTATGATGACTGTAATATGATTTGCACTAGGATTGTCACAATGCATTTGTCAGTATCTTTCTGGTCTTGGTATACTGCTGAAGACAATGCTGTAGGATAATACTAGAAACAAGGACAAATCACCATTAATTATCTAAGTCTTGCCTTCATCATGAGGCTTGTTTTGAATGGGAAAGAGAACTACACAGAGTAGTAGGCTATTTTCTTTAACTTCTGATGTATACACAGTCCGTTGAATTTCCAGTTTAGTGGCACTAATTGCACATATAGCTACATAAATAGGTGGATATCTTTACATATACATAAATGCTGAATTTATATTTATTTATATTTATATTTATATTTATATTTATATTTATATTTATATTTATATTTATATTTATATTTATATTTACTCATGGATACAATATTTGCAAACAACCCATTATTCTATAGTCATAACTGCATCAAACACACTAAGAAATCTTGCAAGACTTATTTGCTTTGTGGTTTCAGAACCACAGCTGGAGAATCTAAAACAATACTGAGCAAAAGTATTGCTGCAGCTTTTATAGTAGCTTTCACGCCTAGTTTGGTGTGGCACACACAAGACCAAAGTGGCTAGAAGAGGACCATGCAGCACATAAGCAGCAGAGAAACAAAACTCCATTTAGCATTGTCTCAATCCAGCGTGCAGTGGTACTAATGAGTAGAAGTGAGTGTTCTGTGTCAGCTTCATACACTTATCTATGAAAGTTTTATGAGTAATAATTAAACAGCCAATTGAGCCACAGGTAATAGCAGGAGACACTAAGAATCCTATTCATGTATGGCATATTATCCCTTTAAACCACTCTATTTGTAAGGACTTGAGGGAAACCATGAGCAGTGAATTTACACCCTTGATGGAAAATTCTTAAAGTAATGAAAAATCTTACCGCCATGATAATTTAAAGAAAAGGGTTAAATATTTGCTTTGGATGAGTCTGAAGTTCAGCGATCCCTAAACCACTAACTTTTAAACACCAAAAAGAATATTACAAGTTCAGTTTTCCTCCAAGTCTCATGCTTTCCTATCTCCTTTAATCTTGGAATGTTCTTGCTAGTCCAAAGAATAATTTTGATCAGGGTAGTGACTCCAGTTTACATTTTTGAAGTGAGAACATGTCTTGGTACAATTCTGTGTTTTAGACTTACTGAGGCTTAATGGCTGTGAACACTTCTGATTACTCAAAAAAAACCGGGGGTGTTTTTAAAATTTATCAAAGAGTAACATATTACCTCAACTTGCCATTTACATCTGCTGATCTCTCCAGCGTCCTCATGAGCTCAGCAAATGTATTTATCTTTCTCTGAGGAACTCACGAAAAATTTTATGAGCTCAGCCCATTCAAAGTGATCAGGGTCTGACTTTGCTGAATGCCTGTTGAGTACAAATTGGCTATCAACAGAAGACAAAAATCTGTAAACACAAATGCAAAGAGGACAAGCTTTAATCCCCTCTTGGTGATATCTAGAAGCTGCTGTTTGAAGTATACTGAAATATACACTCATGTTCTCTCTATGTAGATGAAGTGCACTTGACACTTTGAGGTTAAATGCTACTTGCAAATGAAATGGAAGCTTCTCCTGTGCTTCAATTATCTATGCCATCAATAGCAATATTCACACTGTAGGAGGGTGCTCTCATAACGGAGACCAAGCTAATAATTTTTTCTTGGAAACAATCCAGTTAATGGATATTTGACTGGTGAAAACCATAAAGGAGGAATTTGAGTCTTTTCTGTATAGAGGGTGTTTCCAAGGAAAAGAGAAGTTGAGTTTGTCATCCACCCCAGACCTAACTGCTTTGCCAGAGGCATATTCATCATCTATTTGCAGCTTTGCTGACTTTCTTGGGGACCCTCATGCTGGTCTGACACATAGCAGGAAAGTGTAAAATCCATCACCGATTTATAAAACACTCATACATTTAGAGACTTTTTATTTTGTGGCTTTTATTTGCTTCCCAGTGACTGAGACCCTCCAGGGTAAAGAACTTTAATAAAGCATCACACAGAGGTGCAAAAATAGTATTTAAAATACTGCGTGAATTATAACCATATTCTATATTGCATTGTTACTCATAGTACTATTATGCACACACACAAAAATATTTCTAGTTGATGCAAGGCAGATCTATTAACTTTTTTAACTGAAAGAAGAAGGTGATTGTCTTACTTAATATGCATTAGTAAAGCAAAATTGCTTTTAAAATGCCTTTATTGAATGCAAGACAACCATATAAATGGAAGAAGTTTCAAACAAATATTTCTGATAGGTTATTCACAAATGTTCAGGCCCTAGTTATTCTCATATTCTTGCTGTTTCTTGCCTACAGCACTGAATAAGTGGCTAGACGATTCATAAACAATTTAAAGACATAAAATTATTCTTACACAGGAGGATATGAAACGGCCTTTTGTATTCAGTATTCTGATCCACCATCACGGAAGCAGGACTTTGTTCAGCGTGTGACAAATGATAGACTCTGGATAGCTGATTATATGGAAGTTTTGCTTCACTCAAGTAGATGTGGTACTGGAAAAGCTGTGAAAAACCGTGAAGTTCATCTGTTCACTGTGTCATGCTTCCATAGCATAATGCTGCCAACATCTTGTGTGATCTCCACTGTAAGCCACCACCGTTCTGCTGAGCAGAAGCTCCCGTCTGTGGCTTCTATCTTTCTCAAATGCTTTGAACAAGTCAAGGAGGGCAAAAAGATCAAGGTGAGATCTCACCACTGGGCTGGAAGCTGTCCAGGCCAATTGAGTTGAATTGAGTGCAACTGAATGAACAAAGAGGGATGACCTGAATTAATTGGTGATATATTGGTAAATAATTAATTGATATTATTTTAATTATATTAAAAATGCTATCTCTCTGTCTTCCAGAGACATGAGCCTTTTGGTCCACAGGGATTGGTGCACCAACTTTTTAAATGTTGCATAAATACACAGTGCCTGTGCTTACCTTCCCATGGGATTTTGCACAAAAAGGGAATATACAACCTATAATAGACTTGGAAAATAAACTTTAAAAATTAAAGCACATCAACAGTTCTGTTTTTCTGATATTTGTCTGTTTCAAGTCGGCAGTTGTAACTTTAGTGTCCTTGGTTGAGACAGTCTTTCACAAGACTGCGTCAAGTCCTTCTCATGCAGAACTTACTCTGGAAGATTCCAGAGTTTGTATTCAAATTCACATGGATTTTATTACGATAAATAGTTTTGAAGGTTTATTATTACACATTGCCCTCACTGAGGGGAATATCAGTCATTCTTCAAAACCACTCTTCAAAATCGAGTCTACTTTGGTTTCAGCCTGACACCAATTTGCCTTTCAGATGTGAGCTCCCATTTCAGTGCTATTCCTGTGACAGCAAGAAACTTTGCTCCCTTTGGTAGGATTTACCTTGTTTTCCTTTTGATATTTCAGAAAAAGTGTCCATGAGAACTGGGTTTTCTTCTAATATTTGCTCCTCCTTTGTACACCTCTAACATGGATGCAATAATTTTTTTGGTATTTGGAACTCTCCTTGTCTCATGTAAACATCAAATTGACATTAAATGATTTTGTAAGGACTTCTGTGCTGAGTTTGAATTTCTTTATTCTTAACAATGTGCCAACGAATGACAACAACTTTACATGTGTATTTCAGTTACTTTTCAGGCTTGATTAAGTCACAAGCATGAAGGATCCTTGTCTTCTGATATTTTGTCACTTCTGTATGACTCTTCCAGCACAGACCAAAAAGTTAAAATGTAGAGAAATATTAGAAAAAATGCATGCAGCTTTTAGAATCTCAAAAAATTCATGCTATATCTTTTAATCAGAAACTGTGAAACCCTTACACAGGAATTCTTAGGAAAAGATGCTAAACTTTTAATTAAATTAAGTAGCTGACATTGCATGGAATCAACACATATCAACAGGTTATTTTGATACAGGGAAGAAGCTAGTATTCTTATCGATAAGAATAGCCATAAATAGATGTGCTCACAGATGTAATTTTTTCCCCTCACAATCAGGACAAACCAGTAATGGAGGACATGCGTCAGCAGCAACAGGAAGAAAAAGACAAATCATGGCAACTATTGTATCTCCAAAGTACAGCATATGATTATTGAATCACAGATCAACCACAATACATCTCAGAAGAATGTCACATATCACTGGAAAATAAATGTAACTTCTGCCAGAGAAAGAGATTAAAGAAAGAGCAAACTTCACCAGAGTGCACAGGAACATGGATGCAAAGTCTAATTTAGCACTTGTTTTCTAAGCATGCTGTGCAAAAAAATTCTGATTTTGTTTAACAGCATGAAAAGCAATACCAGTAGAAGTGATGTCAGTGCTAAGCAAACAGAATACAAGCCAGGTGACACATGCAGAAAGGTGAAGTGTCCACAATCATAGCAAGGTTACTACGAAAGACAATATTTAGCTGCAATTGCCCTACAGAGTGTGTGATAACACTTATTTGTTATTCTAAAATGCTACAATGTTGACAAAAGTATCGTTAATTTTGATGTGGACTATTAACATGGATCAGAGAAGGCTCTTAATTTTAAAGTAGGAAGTGAAAATGTGCTTATATGGCAATATTTTTAATAATGAATGTATTTAACTATGTAATGTGGGAGTTTTGGTGTTTATATGTTAATCAATGATGTTATAATTGCATATTGACCCAAAATATGTAAACTGTTATGAAGTAAAATTTTATTTCTTATTTAGGCCAGGGTCTGCCACACAGCTAAAATAGTAACTTGCCATAGAAATGGCTCCATATGCTTCAGCAAAATGAGCTTTAGATAGCAGAAGAACTTTAGATAGTAGAAGAAAAATGTAAATACTTCTACATTTAGAAAGTTGTCCAGCAGCAAGAGGGGCAATTTTCACTCTAATTTCTGTTTTCATGTGAAAGTATACATTAAAATAAGCAACAAAGGTGCAAGGAAAAAAAAAGCATTTTGCTTGACAGGTATTTTTTCATTTATGGTAACTGATTTTTCTGCAAAATATCCCACTCATTAGATAATCCACAAAATGCATGCTTTATTTTAAAGCTTTTAAAGTAACTCCCCCTCCCTCCCAAACATCAACAAAACCATTTCATAAAAGAAAACAAGAAAGCAAGAAACAAAAATGAGCAATGAGCCCAAAAGAAATCAAGTCTTGATTTCCTGTGGCATGATTTCATAGACCAATCACATGTGATCACTGTTTTCTCTGACACTGTTCTCAAGTATAAGTGATACTGTTTGTAACTCACTGAGATGAAACATTTATTCGGAAAAATAATTCGGGCCACTGCTGTAGAAAATGAACGTTACATTCTTTGTATGGAAAAAGAGCGTGGGATATGATTTCCCCCATAAGGCATGCTCTTCCGCAATATATCAAATCTTTTTTCTCCTGTGTCTGCATATACACTCTCTCTTTGTTATATTACAAGAAGGTGCATAAAAAGAGTAGTTCCAAACTCCAGTGATTAAAATAAAGTGCTCATAAAGGAGACAGGAGACTAAACTACTGCATCCCCAGAACAGCAGTAACTTACACACCAACAAGTTATTTTCAAGTTTCACAGAGGAAGTAATCGGCTATCAGAAAGGGGTAATTGCTTGAGCAAACTAGTGTTTACATCTCATACATGCTGTCATCTTGGTAAGAAAGAAATATGCCACTATCAATCAATTAAAAAAAAAAAAGAAACATTCCTTTAGAGACTGCTTCTCTCAGCTGTTTGAGAGAACATACACACATCTTGGAACATATCTAATCTCTGCTCTTATCACTGAAGAGTATCCTAACACACCACAAAATTCACAAGCTGAACAGCTTCAGACCATATTAGAAACTATCCATTTTAGATTAGAACATAAATTTTAATCTGAGATTTACCTGTGGCTGTCACAGGCGAAAGAAGTTTATGACAAAATCCTTCAAGAATAAATGGACTCTTAAGTAAAAGAGACAAAATTATCTGAATTTTATACCAATATGGGCTACTTAGAGAGCTAGATGAATATGCACACACACAGCCTCTCTTATATTAACATTACACAAATATTCATTTAACTGAAATCCTCTTGCCCCAGGGGTGACAGGGTTTTGAGTACTTGCATGGATGATTTTTTTTATTAAAGCAATATGCAAGGTGTTAAATAATTATGTAATTTGTCTATACATGTGTATTTGACTGCACTTTAACATGTAACACAAACAGAAACAGGTAAGTATAATAAAAAATAAGACGTTTCTTTTTTGCATGAGAAAATAAATCATTCATTTAAAGCCATGTACTAAAAAGGCACGTTAATTAAGAAAAGCCACAAGTGGTGTAAACTACTAATATCCTGAAAAGTCACAGAGGGGCTAGCTGTCTTGGGTAAGCAGTACTTTTCTGTGGAGTATAAAAGAACCTACTTCTTTCTAAGGGAGCATTGTCCACTTTTCAGTTATCATTATTTTTCCTTCACTTAGGTATTATTATTATTTAGGTATGCTTTGATTTTTCTCTTGGTTATGATTTTGTATTTCAGTGGTATTTTGAATTCCAAATTAATTGCTGTGGTTATTAAAGAAAAAGAAACTTCCCTTAACCACAGCAAAATAATGAATGACATCTATCAGCATAGTTGACAATCAGTTTTTTGGTTTAGCTGTGTGTACTCCACTTGACTTGTGGTTGGTAAGGTCTAAAGCTTGATCTGAAGTTTGAAGAGCTCCTGCTGTACCCTAGCATGGTTCTATTTCTAAAACAGAGATTTCATCTGGACAGGACCTGGACATTCAGTCACTAAAAAGTAAAGAAAATTCACAAGATTTAAATAAAAACAAAATAGTTTTTATTTAGGTTCAAAGCAGAGTACATGGGTTGACATTTTCCATTCAAAAATTACAGTGCCAGTTCATATGAGTTTTGTGTATTTTATCAATGGTAATTCCTGACACAGGAATACCACCCCTAAAATGGATTGCTGCACAGAAGAAAGAAATAGATCATCAACACCTGTCCCTAGTGGAGTAATAAAATGTTGCAGATTTCAGAGATAAAATCTTCATAATAAAATATGCTCTGTATGCAAATAATAAGATTACTTTTTGAATTGAAACAAAGATGGAAATTGTTTTCTGAAGTGGAAAACTGGAAGATTAAAATTAAATCATTGCTTCTACGCCTTGACTGAAATAAGGTATTACAAATATCATTCAACTTTTATTAGTGCATGACAGTAAATGAAAAATGGGACTGTTCACCCTAGGAGCAAAACAGGTGAAATTTATTGGGGGTGAATAGTCTCATTTGTTGTACAACAGTCTTGAGATCAAAACAAGAACTGAGCCACCAGGACATTCTTAGCTTAGTTTGAAGAAAAAAATCGAACTGTGCAGACTTCCTCAATGAAATAAAATGTCAGTGGTGAGGTCTTCCTATCTCCTCCCGCCTCTGTCAAATTAATCCCTGGCAATTACAGCTTTTTTCATGCTACTTTTCATCAACCACATCTTATGTCTCCCAAGAAGAATATTTTCCCATGCCTAACTTTTTGTCATTAAATAATACAAAAGACAGATGCTCTCATAGCATCAGGTTGTTTAAAAAGCAGCCTTTCTTTCAAAAAGATATAAATTTCACATTCAGCAGTAGCTTTTGTTCATAAACCTGTGTCCAGTAACAGATCAGTTTCCATTTTTGTCAGCAGCTTTGGGAATATAAAATGATCTTTCCTAGTTGCAGAGAGTGTTGGAAGCTCCCAAAAGTGTGAGAGGGCAGATGTATTTTCTGCGCCACATTCTCAGATAGGCCGCGTTGACATGGCCTGGTTTTTTGGGAGGGGGGGGAGGGCCACAGAGGTGGCTTCTGTGAGAAGCTGCCAGAAGCTATATCTAACAGAGGCAATCTCTGATGGCTCTGAAGATGGACATTCTGCTGGCCCAATTAGAGAGGCTGGCAACGCCTCTGCGATGACACGTTTAAGAAGAAAATGAAAACGCAGCACGGGCAGTTTTCAGCCGGGGTGAGCGGGTGCTGTTGTCGTGCCCGCAGCGAGCTTTGCCTGCCTGGCTGTCCCTAGCTAACTGCACTGTGGGCCAAGGGGCAGGGCTGGCGGCTTCCCTTTCCCCACATGCGGTGGCACCCGGCATGAGGAGAGGAATTAAGTAGTACCAGCACCGCGGCGGCCGCCACTGCCCGCCCCATGGCGGCAGGGCTGCCTGGCCAGCAGCGAAACCATGATGAGAGACTCCCGGACACGGAATCTCGACAAGATCAAAATCTCAACGCCATGGGATCTTGAAATAATCTTTGAATTAGTAGAATCTCTTGACAGTAGTACCCACTAATGCAGCAATTTTTCTTCTAGTCAGAGAAGAGGAGGAAGTGAAGACGTGAGAGAAAAAACATGGAAGCACCAAGGTCTGTGGAAAATAAATGGGGAGGAGGTGCTTCAAGCGTTGGACATGAGTTTCCTTTGCAGGCTGTGGTGAGGACTATGGTGACACAAACCGTCCCCCTGTAATGCATGAAGTCCACGGGGGATGCAGAGATCCACTTGCAGCCCGTGGGAGAAGTGCTCAGGCCAGAGCGGGTAGACACGAATGAAAGTTGTGATCTGGGAAGACACAAATAGAGAGAAAGGGTCTCTGCTTCCAGAGATAGAGAGAGAGCGATCCCTTGCTTCCAAACTAGAGCAGCCTGACCTTTAAAGATTACATCCTGTGGACAAGTGACTCATGCCACAACAATTTTGGGAAGACCGTTTGCCCATGGGCAGGACCCCACAGCATAGCAGAGGAAAGAC
The DNA here is from genome assembly GCF_052056855.1 of Sturnus vulgaris. Taxonomy (NCBI): domain Eukaryota; kingdom Metazoa; phylum Chordata; class Aves; order Passeriformes; family Sturnidae; genus Sturnus; species Sturnus vulgaris. Next base: position 28,518,927 of record NC_142283.1, read on the forward strand.
TCCTCTCCCTGAGCAAACGGAAGATCCTGAGTGGTGAACTGACCAAAACCCGCATGCTGTGTCTCCCTGCACTGTCAGTGGGAAAGAGGGAGGGTCTGGGGGGGAGAAAAGGTGTTCTAAGGGCTTATTTTACTTCTCACTATCCTCCTCTGACTCTTAGTAAGAAATTTATTTTATACCTTTAGATTTGAACCTGTTTTGCCCTTACAGTGTTTTCTTTTCTTCCCCATCCTTAACTCATGAGCTCTTCCTTAAATTTTTTGTCTCTCCTCTGCCCAATTGTACCAGGAGAGGGTAAACAAAATGACTTTCATATGTGCCTGGCACTTTTCCAGTGTCAAACCACCACACTTGCAGAAACAGAACAGATACAAGTTATGTACCCTACATTTTAACTTTTCCCTACATTTGTTTACGCTTTTCGTAACAGTTTCTAGAAAAGTGTGTGAAATGTAATTAAATAATTTTCCAACAGTTAACGGCTTCTGTTGAAAGATCTGATCTTTCAAAACATCAGAGTACATGCTAAATATTCCATGGAAGTTAGAATAAGAGCCTTTTCCACAAATGGGGAAGCCAGAACAAGGGATACAGATCAGCTCAAACGTATGCCAGTGGGCTCCACCAGTTTTGTTTTTGTTGCTTGTCTCATGGTTTAAAATATGATAGCAAGTGCTTATAAAATATGTATGTGTGTGTGTGTGGATCTTTTTCTGGGACTCGATCTTGTATTTCTCAACATCTATATTTCTGCTTGTTTCACAGCTGAACCTCTCAATTCAGGTGCTTACCTTTTTCACTTCTGGATTCCTCCTTCCTCTGTTTGCAGCTTAACTGAGCTTCCTTTGACAATAAGAAGAATCCTCAAGGACAGAGTCTGCTTAGATGCTGTAAGGGGCAAGGTCTAGGCTGGCATCATGCTTGCATGAAAATGTACATGCTGTTGGGACTGGTATGAGCTGACACAAACAGGAGTTACTGTATTCCTCCTCCTTATAGGGCACTAGCCATATGAACCTCCTTCCTCCGTCTTTGCCACATATAAGGCTTGGCTTATTGCTCACCCCCTGCTCACCAGAGCTGAGAGTCACGGCTGTGTTGGCATTCCCGTTCTACTTTATAAAAAGCCTTACAGAGGCACAATTATATGACTCTGTACTTCTGCCCTTGTCGTATATTTTGCCAGTAGAAAAGCAAGGACATGACACAAAAGATAAATGAAGATGTTTCTTTATGATGTAAGTTAATTAGTAATTTATTTTTGAATTCTGATTTAAAATTTACTGACTAGTCAAAAATTACAGACTAAAAAGCATTCTTGTACAGTCATACACTGATCTGACTGTCGTCAACTTTGGCTGTTTAAGGCCATAGCATTTGAAAGTTCTTGAGCAGTATATACGTAATTTAACTATATACCTAATTTCAGTCTTTATCAAGATTTTACTTAGAAATTACAGCAACTATCATGAAGGAACTCATGAGAGATTGAAGTAAACATCCAGTTATAATTCTAATTTTAGTTATAATTCTAATTATTCTCCAAAGGAGAATATGAGACTGGTGCACAACACTCCCAGTTTTGCATTGGTTTTAAGCAAATTTAGTCAGATGTAAATTTAAAAAATGGATAAATGTACAACAGTTCTAATTATTTATCTAGCTTCTAGCTCACCTGAAAATATTTTATCCCTAAACTTGCCTTTATTTAAAGCAGTGTAAAGTGAGCTGAAGAATACTATAAACATGACAAACACCTATTTATGAATCATATATCATAAATATCTAATAAAAATATTATCAGTGGGAGGGGAAAACAATAAAAATAAAAAAGTGTGCATTCGAAAAAAGACTATCATGAGTTGAAGCACGTTTAGATAAATGTATATATAACATACATCACATATAAAAGCTATTAATCCAGTTTAGTTACCCGCACTACCTGTTCCTTGCGGACAGGTTGCTGATAAAATAGTGCTGAACCTTTGTTTCAATGGTGATGAAAAATACTGTCTTTTGGCAAATGATGCAAATAACAGCTAACTCAAAGAAAATCACACTAAGGTACAGCACATTCAATACTCTAAGCATGTGTTTTGTTGTGTCAGTGATGAGAAGTGGTGTGAACTGTGAGTCAAATCTTAGCTTGTGGAACTGTGAAGCATAATTTTTTCAGCACTAATTCTGTTTTTCCTCCAGGGCTAAGACTTCAAAGATGCCATTGGACATTTGCAAAGGCAAGGGTCTGATTCCCAGCTCCATGCTAGAGGGTCTGGTCTGACTACTGACTACTGCTGCTTACCTCAAATTTCCAAGAAATTAATTTGATTTATTGTAATTTTCAATTTCTTTAAAAAGAAAAAAAAGGAAGCAGCTTTTATTAGCTGTTTATATAGGGCATAAATTACCACATTTTGGCACTTCTATTTGGAAAATATCTCAAGATTACAAATATTTTATGGTAGAAGCAAGAAAAACGAGTTTTTAAAATAGGGGACTGCAGAGACTTGCATTAGCACTTTTATATATTGCAATCCTTTAAAATAGTGAGCATATCTCTTTGAAAATTATATTAAAAAAAAAAATAAGGTGCCCAAAAGTTCTACTCTGCTCAAAACTGCTTTGAATATTAAAGTGAGAGAGTGTAAAACTGTGTATGGACAGGGTCTTTGTGTGTGAATTTAAATAAAATATAGAGAACATATAAGAATAAATAGCAATAATAAATTTTATAACCTTAGGCACAGTGACAAATAAGCAAAAATAAATTCATTCTGAGTGAGGATTATAAAGTTCTATGAAGTCATGCCATATTCAGTGAAATCTGAAGGCCTGTATCACCTTAGCTTTTCACATTATGCTGTTGAGGAAAGCCCAGTGTTGTGTTTGGGAAAGTGCTTGGAATGCAGCAAACCATCATGTTACAGGGTTAGGTCCCAGTACCAAACTTTTGTACGCCTGCACACAATCAAATTTGTAATGTGGAAAACTGATTAAGTTGCAAATTCTTTTCTCAATTAACCCTGGCCTAATGCAATAAACTCCTGCATAATCTTTCCTGTTAAGGACTAGATGCAAACCCAACTGCAGAGCACAACAAACCAGCCAGAAAACCAGACTGATGGTGGGTTTTAGCTACATGACAATCTGTGAACAGAACTTGGAGGAAAAGCAAAACCCACTGAAATGTACTGAGTCGTTATTGTTAACAGCAGCATAACTCTTCTGTAACAGCAGTAACATTGGTCTCAACTGGGGAAACACGGCAGGAGGTTCATGGAGTGCTCTTCCAGCATGCTGGGGAAATGATCCCTGGTGAACGCCCAAATGCATCTTGAAACATCAGAAGTGCTGGTACTCAGCTCTTGTGAAGCATGAGTTACAAATACATTACGAAGATGTATATGCTTAAAGCTGCGATTATATGAAGCATGTCATCTGTATTGCCCAGAGGAGAAGAATTAAATTGTGCAATCCTAGTTAGAAGCTGAATAGATGCACTAACACTTGGAGCTGAAAGGGATAAAATGCCATAGCAAGTAGTGGCAAAGGAAACAAGGTTTGGCCTTTCCTGGGCCATTACTATGCCCAGAATAACATTATGAATGGTGATATGTAAACCTAATACCACAAGGGAAGCAGGAGCTCCAGCTTTCTTTCCACTTTAAAGGATTCTTGTAGCTCTAAAACCTTCACGACTTGAACTGACATGGGCTCCTGGGTGGGTGAAGTGCTCTTTCATTTGTCCGATGAAATCCCATTCAGGTTCTGCTGTCATATGAATAGCTGATAATTGGCATTTCTTTTCACTCGTATACATTCCGCTGGAAATTGCAGCAGTCTGCCAACCTGCATAGAGCAAGCAGTGTGGAGAGAGGCGTGGTGGCAGCTGCAGGCAGCACAGCTGCCCCCTGACCATCTAGGAGCTGCCAGATTACCTGCACTGGGTGCAAACCTCCTTGGGAATAGAACTACAAAAGGGCTGATACGAGCCACTTCAATGCCACTGACCAGCTCAGTAGATGGTCACATTTTCTCTTCCTTTTCTTTCCAGTGCAGCTGGTGACTGCAGCAAAACTTTAGGAGTAACAAAACCCAGGGGCACTTGCTGATATATAAAAGAAAGATTTTTGCAATAGTGAAGAGACTGTGGGGATAGGGATGGGATATTTGTTGTTTTAGGTTTTCTTTTTCTTTTTTTTTAATAGCTAAAATAATACAATTTTTCCTGATTTTTCTCTTGAAGAAAATACCTTTGTGACAATGTGATCAAAGAGAAACAATTAGAAGCAATATTTAGATGAAAGCTGAGCACTTGGAACTTAAGCAACATGTTGCTTACTATTGTCCATAAATCTTCATAGTCTGTTATGTCTGTGAGAGGAAAAAAGATAATTTAAATACTTCAGCATAGAATTAAAAAAATTTCACTTCATCAGTAAGTAGATACACTGCACCCCCATAAGTCCAAATTAAGTTACATGGGCAGCAAGATGTCTGATGGATCAACTGGATTTGAAGGGCCAGAAGTGCGAGGACAATAAAAAGGTCTTTTTGAATACTTTAATTGCAACAGTTAGTCCAGGATGAGGATGGTCACCTCACAAATGAGAACACAGAAAAGGTGGAGGTATTTAGTGCTTTTTTGCTCTGTCTTCAAACCTGATGATAGGCTTAGGATGCCTCAGTGCTCTGAGCTGGAGAAACATGGCTGTGAGAATTATAAGCTCACAGTTAAACCCAAAATTGTAAGAGATTCTGGCCCAGCTGCATTGCTATAAATCTATAAGACTTGACGGGAATGACTGAGAATCCTCAAGAAACTAGCTGATGTCATTGTGAAGTCTCTGTCAATGATTTTTGAAGGGTCTTGGGAATCTGGAGAGCTCCTAGCTGACTGGAAGCTGGCTAACATTGTCCCAGTCTTCAAAATGGGTAAGAAGGATGCACCTGGCCAGTTCACGCCAGTCTCACTGTAGTGCCTGTTAAGGTTACGAACAAGGTTATTCTGAGACATGTTAAAAAACATCTGAAAGACAGACAACAGAGTAATTGATCACAGCCAGCACAGCTCCATGAGGGACAAGTCTGATTTCCTTTTATGCAAAGTAACCCACTGTGGTGGTTACAGCTGGAGTAGAGTTAATTTTCATCACAGTGGCTGGTATGGGCTATATTTTTGAATTTTGCTGAACACATAGTTGATAATACAGAGATTTTCCTATTATTGCTGAGCAGGGTTTACACAGAGCCTTTCTGCTGTTCATAGTGCCACAGTGGTGAGGAAGTTGGGGGTGGATGGGAAGCTGGGAGGAGACACAGCCAGGACAGGTGACCCAAACTGACCAAAGGGATATGCCAGACCATATGACATCATGGTCAGGGTATAAAGTGCAGGGAAGAAAGAAGGTGGGTATGTCTGGAGTGATGACCTTTGTTTTCCTAAGTAACAGTGATGTGTGGTGGGGCCCTGCCTTCTTGCAAGGTGGCTGAACACCTGCCAGCCATTGGAAGATACAGATTAATTCCTTGGTTCCTTTTTATATCTGGCTTTTGCTATCACTGTTAAACTGTCTTTATCTCAACTCATGCATCTTGTGGCTTTTACCCTTCCAATTCTCTCCCCAATCCCGCAGATGGGGGAGGGAGACAGTGGCTGCATGGGGCCTGGTTGTTGGCTGGGGTGAGCCCGTGACCCCCACTAGTTGATGAAAGGAAGCAGTGGATGTAATCCTTTTGGGTTTCAGCAAAGCTTTTGATTATATCTCTCACAGTGTCCTTCTGGATAATGTGCAGCGCACAGCTGGATAAACACATCATGGCATGGGAGAGCAACTGGCCCAGAGGTGAGGCACAAAGGGTGATCGTGAATGGGGTGATATCAGACTGGTGACCTGTCACCAGTGGGACTCCACAGGATTCCATTCTTGGCCCTGTGCTCTTCAGCATCTTCATAAATGACTTGGACGCAGGAGTGGAATGGATACAAAGTAAACTGGGAGAAGCTTTTGTCTCCTTGGAAGGCAGAGGAACCTTGGCACATTAGAGCACTGAGCAACCACCAACCGTAATTGCCAGCCAACAAGCGAAAGTGCCAGATTCTGCTCCTGGGATGGAGCAACCGTGGATGGATGGACAGTCCAGGGAATGAGATGCTGGAAAGCAGCACCACAGAAAGGGACTTGAGGGTCCTAGTCAGTGGCAAGTTGAACATGAGTCAGCAGTGCCCTGGCAGCCAGGAGGGCCAAGCGTGTCCTGGGGGGCATCAGGGACAGCATCACCAGCTGGGCAAGGGAGGGGATTGTCCCACTCTGCTCTGCACTGGGACAGCCTCACCTCGAGTGCTGGGGGCAGTTTTGGGCACTGCAATATAAGAAAGATAAAAGCTATTAAAGAGCACCCACAGAAGGGAAACAAAGATGATAAAGGTCCTTGAGGGAAAGCTGTATGAGTGGCTGAAGTCACTTTGTCTGTTTAGCCTAATGTACAGGAATCAGAGGGGAGATGTCAACAGAGTCTGGAACTTCTTTGAGAGGGCAAGAGGAGGGGCAGACACTGATCTCTTCTCTCTGGTGACCAGTGACAGGAGCAGAGGAAATGGCCTGAAGTTATATCAGGGAGGGTTTAGGTTGGGTATAAGGAAAAGGCTCTTCACCCCAAAGGTGGTTGGGCACTGGAACAGGCTCCCCAAGGAAGAGGTCACAGCACCAAGCCTGGCAGAGTTTGAGATGTGTTTGGACAGTGATCTCAGGTACATGGTGTGATTATGGTTATCCTGTGCAGGGCTTGAAGATGGACTTTGGTGATCCCAGTAGGTCACTTCCAACTCAGAATGTTTTCCAATTTTGTGATTCTATGGTTTCATACATCACAGCTTTCAAATGCTTGGCTGATCATGGTGTCATTTGCAATACTTAGCTAGGGGAATTTGTAATTAGTGTGTGCATTTCAGCACATCCATATTCAGGCACAGATAGATGTAAATAGAGTGATCTTAGAAAAATCTGCCATATAAAACAGTGGAAACAGATTAATCAGTTGACTGGTGCAGTTTATAAGGTACCTTGACATCAATGAACAGTAATGATATAATTTTCTTAGAGCATGATAACTCCATGATGGAAAGAGGTACAGAAAGCAGCTTACTCACAAAGGCTTAGTGGTATAGTTTCTGCTCAGGCAAAATTTCTGCTAATGCATCCGAAACCAGAGGGAGGCATCGACATATTACTACTTACCACTAGCACAGCTTTCAGGAGCAGGACTGGGCCATTAGACATCATTTTTCATCCCATGAAATCCCATGCTGCTTTCCAAATTACATCCATTTACAGGTAGATAGATAAAACTTTATCCATGACAAACCTGGTGACCTACAGGTAAAATGCAGCAGAAACCCTGCACACCAGTTTAGAAGGGCCGGACTGATCTGGTGACTGGATCAACTTGTCACTGTGTCTGCTGAGAACTGCAGAGTTTAATAACTCATTTCTACAAAAAATATTAGAGCAGACCTCTAGGGAATGTAGGCATCATCTGCTTTTATCCTAAGCCCAGACATGGCATCACCACACGATGTTGTTCACCCATTTCTGTTCCAGATCAACCATGGGAGGTTGGGTTTTTCTCCAGATTTTGTCACTCAGGTAGGACAGGTATGGTGTTTGTGAGGTCTGACATGATATCAACCCAACTGACTTTGCAGTCACCTGAAAATTCTTGTGAAACAGAGTTCCTATGCAGGCAGTCCATATGCACTCATGGCGAGATCATGATAAACTCTTGCAATTAAAGTTTTACACAGGAAAGAGTTTTAATGAAATCAAGAACAAAATCAGTGGCATTTGTGAGCTTTTTAGTATGGGCAAGAATATTACCACTGGGCTTTAACATCATTTGTGTTAAATACAAAGTGTTTAGTGAATGACAAATTGCAAAAAAACCCTGGGATCATATTCACGGTAAGCTGCAAATATTAAATGAAGTCTACAAGCAGCAGTGTCTTTCCAGGCTAAGTTTGCTTATGGGACATCTGATGGATATAAGTCCAGTTCTGAGCTGATGCCATTTGTGTTTCTGGGTTACTCAAAAACTTTACACTTGGGTCCACTATGAAAATGTTGAGAGGCACTTCACCATGGCAACCTTGGCTGTTCAAACTGGAATGAGGGAAATCACGTGTTAAATGCTCCTACTGACAAATACAGGTCTCTACAGTATTTGGATATAGAAATGAATTTTTTGAATTTTCTCATTATCTCTGGAGAGATTTCTGGTGCAACAAGGGTGATTGTAGAAGGAATTAAAAATAAATAACATTCAAAACCATGTAAAGAAAGACTTGATGGCCATTAACTACTAATGAAAAAAGTTCTGCAGGGGAGTGATATAGCCAACAACTTGTATTTTAACATACTAATAATGAATCCCAGCATAGCCATTTAAATCAAAGTCAGTATGCTTTCTTTTGTCTCTATGGAAATTTTAATCAATAATACTGGCACTATCTATACTGTTCCTATATGTATTCTATGAGTACATATTTCTGAATTATAAAATACTATTGCATTGCTTTACTCTCATTTCATTCAGTTTTTTAGTACAGTGATGTGCATCTCTACTTTTCCAGACAATTTATTCTATTAGTCTTTTTCATCATTTTAAATCCCTACATTAAGTCAATAATGTTGATTACTCACCATATGCACCGTGAACACCATTCTAATACAGGTTATTTGCAATTTGACATCCTCATTTATATGCATTATTCCACTTGGAAAATTGAATGAAACCCTTGATTCAGAATCTGAAACACTCAGAAGTAATGATCCTGTTTACTGATTTACTGAAGTTGTAGGTTTTAAGCACTGTTTAATAGATGAAACAAAAAGCACTGTCAAGCAAAAAGGAAGCATCCAAGTTGGTTTAGGAAGCATTCATATACGAATAATAGAAATTTGCTGTGATTTTTGTTGTTTCAGATCTCTAAGGCAGTTACCTAGCACTGTTAACCTTATTAGTGCTTCAGTTTTCTTACAATTCAGATTATGAATGCAGTAAACTCAATGTAAGATAAAATGTACCATTCAAAAACGAAATTATTTTGTCAGAATCCCATTTCAGTATTATTTGTTATTAGTCTGCAGCTGATAATGGCTGTATTTTGATTAGAATTATTAAAATAAATTGGAAATGGAACTGAAACTGCTTGAGTCCTATGTGAACCATAAGCCCAAAGAACCTCAAGAAGTTTCTTTAGCCCTTCACTGGTGCTGATAACTTTCATAACAGCAATAGCATAGTGACTGAACACTGTGAGCATCTGAAAGTGAGTTTGACATGATGTCTTTGCTCAAGGCTCTGCTGAGAACCACTTTAAAGAGAGGGATCAACTCACAGTGACTGTATAGGATGAAGATAGAACCACCTGGAAGCACTAATTTGGACCATGAATAAGAGGTTTAGTTCTAATTTCAGAGGTAGCACAAAATAGGTATTACTGTGTTTTGGGTGACAGTGTGAAGAGAAGACAGGCTGTCAACAACATAAAGTGTATTTTGATGTTGCTCAGTAAATGGTAGTGAATAAAACCAAAACAAATGTGGATTTTGGTGGGCAGATGGTTTGGTGCTTTTTGTTTGTTTCCCACTTCTTCTAGAATTGAAGTCTTGGTGAATATGGTGCCTTTAAGTGATGCATCTCTATTCAGATGATATTATTTCAAATTCAAATTTATAAGAATAGATTAAGGAAAATTCATTTTCACATATCCACAGTGTTTCAAATACAGCCATTACTACACTGCAGATACTCAGTTTACTTCCTGATCTAAGCCTTTCACTTGAGATTTTAAACATACTATTTATCTCAGAAACATCATGAATTTAGGACTCATTCTTATTAGCATAGAATTAGAAAAATCTGAGGAAAACAATTGTGAGAACTAGAAATATATTACATACTTTATCCAATTTAATAAGCAGATGCTGAAAGCTTGTTTGATGCAATATTTTTATTCAGAATTATTTTAGGGATTATCTTAGAGCTGCACTGTGGATTATAGAAGAAGAGTAATTTCAGTTTAATTTAGCCCCATGAACATGTGAAAATGTTTGAGACAGGTGAAATATACCAAGGGATGTCTTAAGCTATCACTCCAGAGACTATGAATAAAATAAAAGACAGTTGCCAAGTGGAGTTGGCATTCTACTAAGTCTGGATATAATTGTACTAGAAATCTTGAGGATACTTTGAAGCAGTCTTAAGAGAAGATACTGCCTATTGGAATTCCTTCTTAGTGCAAATTTCACTGCGATTTATTTTAGTTCAAATATTCTTGTGACATAAGATTATAGTCTTGCTCTGGATATGTATATTCATATCATCAACTGAAATTGTTGAAAGCTAAGTATCCTTGCTTCTATGCCAGCTGACTTACTGTATGGATCATGTCTTGCAATGGGAGTATAGTCATGAAACCAGACCAAGTTTTTTTAATGCATAGGCACTAAGCTGTTGGTCCATTTGAGCTGTCTGCCCATTTGCTCATTGGTTTTTGCTGTTTCTGTTTGATTTCAGCAGTGCTATTCTGTGGCTTTTCTCTCATTTTCTGTACCCAGATCCTAACTCATGCAAAACAGTCAACCTCAGGACCTTAATTAATGTTTTGTTTCACAATACCCCAGGAACACATTTATAGGCACTGACGAATACAGTAAGGTGCTGCCAGAGCATGCAGCTTGTCTCTTCTCTCCCAGTTGCCTTCCCCAAAATAAGGACAAAACATGGAACTTGTATTACTTTCCAGAAAAAATCCAGTGTCTACTATCACCCTCTTTTTTGCCCCCACAGTCTTTCTAACATCTTTATTTTTTAAGTCAATAGGTAACACTTTATGAAGTTGCAGTCTCTTCTGTCAAGTATCCCTTCCTAATGTTCAAGACTGTCTCTTAGTTATCATCATTCTTGAGGAGACTGGTTTTCTTGCCATCCCTAACTTCTCTATTCCAAATTTCTATTTCTTCTCTATTCCATTTATTCTATCTGAATAATTTCTAATGATCCTGACTGTTGATCTTCCACTGCCTATCAGTGGCATAAAGCCAGATGCCATCAAGTGACAAAGTTTTGTCAGATGGTTAGCAGAGACTATGCAGGTTTACTGTTTATAAATGAAGTATTTGTTAAATTACGGTATGCAGCTATACACTCCACTTACTCCATATGCCTTGGAGAGATAGACACGGTGAATTATGAAGTCAAACCAAGATAGAAGAAGCCTATAAAGAAAAGAAGTTTTACTCTTTTTCAAGCAATTAGTAGCACTGCAATGCTAAGTGGAGATCAATCATAATTGAGGAACTGAGAGAGGGCAATAAACAAATTACTACTGTTTTCTGTGAAGCCTTTGGTCTACAGACTCACTGTAATTTAATGCAGAAGCTCAGTAGATTGTAAATTATCCATTCGAGTTGTCATTGCGCCCTTGAAAAGGATTTACTTTATAATAAAGGTACAAGAAAGGATACCTGCCTGGTTGTTTCAGATGAAATAGAACATTTGCAGCTGATTCATGATCATCACAGCTGTACTGGTCAAGCAGTTTGGTAAACACCAGCATTGAACTTTAATAGCTTAACTGTGTGGTACTTGGTGTCCCCTCTGTGTTTCAGTACCTCTTGTGAAATTCACTTAGCCATTCAACACAAAGATGAACTAAGTGGCTAGATACAGTACTAGAAAAATTATTTCTTTTCCTTAAGTAAGCCTGAAGTTTTAAGAATCTCCATAATGAACATTTCAGTATACCTTGGAAGTAATCAGCACTGCCTCATTGTGTGGCCACAGCCCATATACCAGCCACATTAGATGGCATTAACAGAGTTGAAAGGGTCTAGAATCCGCTGGCAGTTAACTGCAGCCTCTGAAAAAATTTACAAGTGTTTCCTTCCTGTTTTGTTTTTGTGTCATCCCCCCACCCTTTTTTTGTTGTTACTTTTATTTTTGTTTTTGTCTTGTTGTTGTGTTTTATTTTATTTCCCTCACTTATGTTGGGTAGTAATGAACAGAAAAGCAATTTTTGCAGCAGGACAATTTCCTATATAGGGCAAACCGTATAGGATATCTGTATACTGCAATAAAGTATAACCATGTGCAAAAACAGTTATTTAAATGAAAGAGACTTTATTCTTTGCCTATTCACTATACCAGTACAGTAGCTACAAAGCAGAGGAATTAATGTTTCTATTCTCTTCTAAATCCCCTCACTCAATGAGTGAAAAATGTTAAAGAGACTCTGTTTTGCTTTCAGTTCTTTTTATTTCATTTGTATATGTAGGCAGCTGATAAAGCCCCAAATCATGTCAGTCCCAGTGTGTTAGGCACAGAAGTTTAAAGAAGAGGTATACAATTGCGGGTCAGAAGAGCTTAAGGACAAAAATCGAAAGGACAACGTGGCAATATCACAAGTCACAAAGGTTTTGCACTCCCAGAAAATAATGAGAAGGACTATAAACACTGCAATGTTTAAAATAATGTATGTATATTATAGTTGTGGAGTTCAAGTTTCCAGAATGTCTCCAGTAAACATGACAAACCCTCCATCCCCTTAGAAAACCCCAACTCTCTTTCAATAAAGAGTAGAAACCTTGACTGTGGATTTCCTCTGTGTATATGTAGCCTTAAAGAAAGCATTAAAAATAAAATAGAATTCCAAATAATAAAGAAGTTTAGACTCCATAAACACTGCCACAATGCTTAGGAAGAAACAGAATTGGGGGAAAAAGAAATATAACACATCAGAGGATATAAAGGAAAAAAAAACCTACAAATGCATTTACATAGTTGGTATCTTCCTGGAATCTGCCAAAATTTCTTCATTGGCAGAATTTATAGAGATCCACATAGCTACAAAAGAGGCTGCCACAGTAGGGAACTATAGCAATATGTTATACACATTTATTTTTCTGCTTTGTCTAAAACTCATAAAAATTACCTTGTCCTAGAAGTCATATGGCTGTTTGGATCATCATAAACTGACCCTTAAAATTCTATATTTCAGTAAGTGTCACAGAGCACAGTTTGTGAAATCACAGAAGCCAATGATGGAAAGATACACATTTTTGTAACCAAAGCCAGGAAAAAACCCATCTAGTTTGCAGAAGAAAAAATATATGCCTTTCCTGAATTTGAATTGTACCCATCATCAATAATTTCCCTTCTCAGCTGGTAGACCACATAGAGTAATAAATAAGCAAGAGTAAGAAAGAAAAAATGCACTCCAAAGTGTTTATTTTGTCCACTTTTCTTACTCTTTGCTTAATGACAGTCACAAAAAGTGGCCAGATTGCAGAGACTTAGTGATGAAAAGCTCGATACTGCCTCTACTCTACTACATCCACCCCCCAAAAATAAAATTATATCTTCATGCTAAACCCAACTATTTATAATAATAATAATAATATCATAGCACTGCAATTTTGGTTCAGTACAATATCAGTAGCTTACAGAGAAAGGAGAGTCCTGAGGCAATATTTTCACATACATTAAAAACATATATGTGGGGTGTGATATCCCATTAGCAGACATCATACACCTCCTCTGGAGATGTTAATTCCTAATCTCATCAGGGAATGATGTGTGTAATGTGTGTGTGTGTTCATTGGTAATATACATTGTCTCTAGATGAGAGGTTATATATATCTGAAAAGTTACACTGCTTTTGGTATTAAACTTAACAAAAAATCTGGTTCCAAAATTTAGCACGTTTTCCATATCATGATGTAGCAGCAATTTATGAGCAATGAGAAGCAGCCTTACTTTTAAAGAGAGTAAAGAAATGCTGGGGTTCGTTTTAGCCTGTACTCTAGTGGAAAATAATGAGATTTTTCTGAAGAAGAAATTTAGCACTGTGTCTGTTTACAGTATTGGTGAATATTTTTGATTGAAAGAAGGTATTATTTGAGCATAATATTTTTATTAATAAATATAAGAGCTTTGTTACTGTGCCTAGCAACAGGCAAACCCTATTAAAGTGAATGCAAACTAGAAAGCACAGTTCTACCTTCAAAAGCTGATTATTGCAAAATTTTTCCTCAATGAACACTTTAATAGGCTTCCATTGTGAGCTTAGCTTTACACTTACAAATTTCTAAATTATGCAGACAAATATATGCAATTTCTCATGAGGTCTTTTTCTTTCATTGGATAAGAAAATTAGAACTAACGGGAATTCAAAATGAATTAGGTAATGTTGAAATAAAAATTCTTTCACAGACAATTTATAACCGTTTTTTATGAATGTCTTACGATGGAATGACTTGATCTTCATTTCCTTACAGATTTCTTTTAACTTTTGTACATGAAAACTGGCACTTTGATCTGGTTCAGGATGTTGTAGTAAATTGCTATAGTTCTTGACAACAAATTTTCCACTCTATGTACTCTTCACTGATTTTTTTTATTGTAATCTGAGTCACTCTAGAAGAGTGAAAATTTGGAACTTTAGGATCTTTCATAGCAGAATTAACTGCATGTAGGTATTTAACATCTGTGTGAAGAAAAGGACTTTTTTGTGATCTAGGCATTTAAGTGTCAGGGTAGAAATTGTTTGCTTTATATGTTACAGCTGTGAATCCTAAGGTGAGGGAATAGATGTGCAAAGACTCGAAGCTCTGACGATTTTATAAAATCCTCAGGAATTACTGAATACATTTATATATCCACACAAGTTGTCCTGCAAGGTTTGTAAAACAGCAGGAATTCCTATGAGGCTGTAAAACCTCTCAGATGCCCAAGGATTTGTCAAATCCGCACGCAATCTTGTGGAACTTGTAAACTGTCAGTGAGGTGTTGTAGAGTTTGTAAATTTTGTCTGGACCTTAAACAAAGTCTGGGGTTCCTGTGGCAGCTACAAAGCCTACCAAGACTTTTGAATGATTCACAGCATTAATACTTCACCAAAAGAAATGCAATTAACCTTCTCAAAACAGCAAGGTACTCTCTAACATCACACAGATATTTGTAAAAGCAGGTTAGGATATGAAGAATCACCAAATTACAGAGTTACCATCTATGTATCAGGCTATTGAAGATGAAAAAGTCTTAAGAATTTAATTATTGAAGTTACTGTTGCCATTCTCCAGACAAACTTGATTGTACACATTGGCAAACAAAAAAATAAAACCTTTACAATTTTACATCAATGGATACTCTGGAAATAAAATTATTTCCTCTCAAGAAGTCAAAGTGAAAATGATGTGTTCTCAGGAGCAACTTGGTTGAAAAATAGTCGACCTGTGGTTTATCGTAACATAAAAAACTGGGAAAAAAATAGTGGTTTGCTTCAGTGCATTGGTTAAAAAAAGATACCGCACCTTTTGCTACATGAGGTCCTTTAAAAATGGCTCAAAAAATGTTTATATCTTCAGCTAATATGAAGTATTTAATAAGCTACTCAGTTATTGTTTCTCTGAACCAAACAAAGTTTAAGCCTTTCGTTGGCCTTCATCCCAGCTACATAGAAAATCTATGTATTTCTGTCACCAGACAAAATGTGAGGACAGCAAGAATCATCACACATTGTTGGTACACTATTGAATGACTTAAAGGGGACAAGTCCTCACACAACAGTTTCCTTCTTCCATAACTATTTCTGCTTCTGATATAATCTACTGTGTTACCTTCAGAAAATCTCTGGTGACTATTAAATTCCATTTTCCACAGTGTGCTGGTTTAAACCCATTGCACACAGACTCCAGGAAAAAAAAAATCAATCAAATATTAGTTGTGGTGTAATGTCCCCCATTGAAGGTACCAGCATGTGATAAATAGAAACCTACATTTTTGTTATGCAGCTATTAAATATTTCAGTTTCACTGGTAGGAAGGCAAAACATGAGTGTACAGGAAATTTTTGGCAGAAATAGAAATTAAATTTGAATAAACACTGCAATTTCCTCAGATGCTAGGTCGTGCTTAACGTTGACCCTACTTGAAAGCGCATCATATTAAGAGTACAGTTTTGGCTTTCATCCTTTTGTGTCTCTAAACTGCTGTGCCTCAGAAGATCACCACTTTAGGGAAACTAGGATGTTTGAATGCTGTGTGTGGAGAGCAGAGAAGCTCGTTGTAAACATCTACCATTTCTTATATGGATGAATACATAATACTTCCAAGTACACAAATCACATTTTAGATTTAGATCTCATTTACATAAGTAAGAATGCAGAAAATATTCCATAGGGCAAGCAAACACTTCAAGCATAAAATCAAAAGAAATGTTGAGAACTCTTTCCGTGTTGGTTTCTTTAGCGTGCTTTAAAGCTAAGAGATGATTATTGCAAAAAACAATGTTGTTCTCAGTCTATATGCATGTAAAGCTGGAGACTGATGGAAACCAGAAGAACATGTTAAGATTAAATTCTCAGGCAAGTAGTGACAAAAATCCTTGTCCTTGAAGCTTGTATAAATAACTTTTCTGTGTTTTTTTAACCTGTTTCCCCTGCTCTCCAGCCAGCCCAGCAGCAAGGCATGTCACTCTGATGGTTCACATCCATCTCCTTTTATTGATGTCCACTTTGGTATCTGTACAGGTCATCAATATTGCTGCCTCTCTGGCAGCCGCTGGGAATGGCAGGGCAGCTTTGCAGGACTTGGCATGCAGGGGGAGGCTCAGCTCACTGCCGAACTCACGGTTCCAGCCAGATGCCGGTACCAGGCTGTCATAAATCTTTTAGGTGACCCAGGTGAACTCTGAGGCTCAAAGCTCACTGAAAACTGATCAGACCTCTGTTTAGTTTAGCAGGCCCTTTTCAGTGACAAGTGAAGGATTCAACAAATGCTCAAACCAGATATATATTAGTTGAAAAACTAATGGCTTTTAAAAGAATGTTTGACAATTGTTTAGGGCTGTCTGTAGATCCATTATACTGATAAATGACCAACTTGGTCTATGCCAAACTGGAGATGGCCAGGAAAATGCAATTTCGGTTATTATTTTTTTTCCCTTTCCTACCTCCCCATGCATTCTCCACGTCTTTGGGGGCTTCATAAGAGCCTCATATGCTGTGGTGGTTAGGAAGACTTAAGGCAGCAAAGGATACCCATGCAGCTTATATTTAACCTTGCAATCAAATTGAAATTAAGCAAGACTGCAGATACCCCCAGTGACCTACTATTGACCGCCTGAACTTCTAAGTTAGGGTCAGCTGGGGCCCAGAGTAGGAGGTCAAAAGCTGGTCAGTGCTCTTCAGCTTCAGCACGTTGAATAGAGAGACTTTATTGCTGTGATTTATACAATTTGCACAGACAGGTTAAGGAGATCTTAAAACATGCCACAGCGCTCACTTACATTGGTTACACCATCCACTGGGAAAATAAATTCTGATTGTCCATATGAACTCTCTTGTGGATACGCCTTGAAGTATTTTGCTCCCTGTATTATAAAGATTCATACTCACACTCGACCCCTGAATATGGAAAGTTTTAGTGTTTCCAGATTTATTTAAACAGTGTGAACACACCAAATGAAGCACTTAACAAAGGTGATTAACTGCAAAGTCAGAATAACAACCAGTAATGATGTTGTTGTTGTTGTTGCTGTTGTTGTGGGGAGAAGGGGGAAGGCACAGCTAAACTTTTAAGATTACAGTGGCAATTTGAACACAATTCTTTTTACCAGAAATTCTAGTTGTTGGAAAATTATCAAATCAGTCATAAGGAAGAATTAAAAAAATTAAGAGCTCTTATTACTTAATAATCAGAAGAAATCTTTTTCCTGCTGAAGCTTAATTCAGACTAAATTAATCTTAAATTTCACACTCAAAACAGTTTCAAGGACTGCCTTAGCTACTCAAGCTCTAGGTCTTTGTAGAGTAGAAACTGCCAGAGTGATGTGGATTTTCTGACAGACTCATCTCTGACCACCAGACTTGTCTTTGTTGGTGATCAAAGCAAGAAAGTGAAACCTAGTCATGGAATGTGAAAGGATAGGGCATTTAAGCCTTCTAGAGTTGCCTTTTTTCAATGTAGAAGTTAATATTTCTTTTGTGTCTGTTACCCCGGATTTAATATACCTAATAAAACAACATATAGTCCATAACAGGGTATAATTGCATTTGACATAACAAGGGGGAGGAAGAGATAAAATTTGCCAAGGTCTACTGAAAAAAATGGCCTTAGAAGTAGTGTAGCTGTGTTAAGAATGCAGTTTTAAGAAGCATATTCTATGACCTAAGGTACATTTACATGAAGTTCAAGAATGTCTGAGCATGAGCCAGCCATTAGTTAATTGCACCATTATTAATAAATATATTTTTAAACAGCTATAGAATAGAGCAGTCCTGGTAGTTAAATAATAATTTTTTCTTAGAAGAATTTATACATATTATTTTTATATACTACTGCATCATAAGTATAATGGATATTTTAGGGCTGACATATGTGTATTTATTTGAAAGCCTGAAACAGATACAAGAGACGCTTTTCAAGTCAATGAGACACATTGCAACCACCTATAGAAGTATTTTTCACTTGTAGCGAAAAATAGGAAAACCTATCAGCTTCTTGCTTCTTACTCTGTGAAATCAGAGATTCAGCAGGACAATGCCATGCCCTGATTTACACATAAAAGGTTCTGCAAACAAGTAACAGAAGGAGAATATGATCTCTCACCAGTCTTCAGAGCCAGAGTTGATAGCTGTGGTCCTGTTTTAGCCTGCTGTGTGCATAAATAAAGACAGCCAGTGTTCCCAAAGCACAGGAGAGAGGTTTTTTTTTTACTTCAAGGTTCCCCAGATGACTTTAAACTTTGCTTAGACTGAAGAACAGAAGTTGGCCACATATACTGAACAACTGGTACTTTCAAATACATTGTCGTGAATCAGCTGGAGGTTTTGTGCTTTGCTCACTATTTAACAGTGAGTGTCCAGAGACAGGGATAAAACTAGACTGAGACTAGTTACCAAACTATCATAAAATCGATTCTGGTAATATGAAGGTAATGAGTGATAAACCTAACATCTCATTTCTTTGATTACATTATACAGTAGAAATTTAATATAACAAAGTACAGCAAATAATAATTCCCACTATTATTTTTTTTTGTGAAAATTAAACTTCCTGATAGACTGACTGTGCACCCCAAATTCTCACTGTGTTTTCAAGGCTATTCTTGACATTCTGAGATGGTCAGCTGGAAGGAGATCCCATTGAATGTATCTCATGATCAAAGCTTTACCTTTATCATTGTGCTTTTCAGGTGATGTTGTTTAGTATTTATATTCTCCAGTTTAGTACTACCACCAAATTGAAAAAAAAAAAAAAGAAGAAGAAGACAAAAGTACATTGGTCCACTCCTCACCACTTCCCCACTTCAACTGGAGGCACAAAAAGCAAAGATAACAGTTGAAATAGGAAAATTTACTGGAAATAGCAATGAGATAAGAAAACAGTAACAGCAACAATATTAATAACAGAAGTGTAAAAGACTGATTCACATGCAAAAAGGCTCACTGCTGAGTCCATGACAATAGACAGTACCAGTCTTTTCTCCTCATGATTTCTAGACTGGAAGAACCCCCTGTTCCCTGGAAGAAAGTCCCTTTACCCTGCCCCCAGCAATGACATGAGGTGGTTTAAAATAATAGCCAGCTCTTAGCCATGTATCCTCCTAGCTAATGCAGAAATTAACCCTATCTTGGACAGAATCTGGACAGGTGGGAAGTCTCTCCCACCTTCTTAAAAAGTATTTTATAGAGACCTGAGAAAGGAGAATATGATTTCCAAAAGGTCTAAATTTTTTTAGACATTTCTGAAAACTAAGGAAGTTTGAGCCACCAGTAGAAGAGAAAATGATTTTTGGGGGTTCAGTTCAGGGAAAGCTTCAAAGCTAATTTGAATCCTGTCAGAGTTTAACCTAAAACTTGAGCTGTATTTGTAAAGAGGAGCACTCTCTTTCAATGTGTTTCTAAAGCTTCCTTCCAGATAGAATTGCAACTATTGCAATAAAACTGGATGAGCAAGCATGATAATGAAAAAATTACGGAATCACAGAATAAGCTAAATTGGAAGGAATCTACAAGGATCATGGAGTCCATCTTCAAGCCCTGCACAGGATAACCATAATCACACCATGTACCTGAGATCACTGTCCAAACACATCTCAAACTCTGCCAGGCTTGGTGCTGTGACCTCTTCCTTGGGGAGCCTGTTCCAGTGCCCAACCACCTTTGGGGTGAAGAGCCTTTTCCTTATACCCAACCTAAACCCTCCCTGATATAACTTCAGGCCATTTCCTCTGCTCCTGTCACTGGTCACCAGAGAGAAGAGATCAGTGTCTGCCCCTCCTCTTGCCCTCTCAAAGAAGTTCCAGACTCTGTTGACATCTCCCCTCTGATTCCTGTACATTAGGCTAAACAGACAAAGTGACTTCAGCCACTCATACAGCTTTCCCTCAAGGACCTTTATCATCTTTGTTTCCCTTCTGTGGGTGCTCTTTAATAGCTTTTATCTTTCTTATATTGCAGTGCCCAAAACTGCCCCCAGCACTCGAGGTGAGGCTGTCCCAGTGCAGAGCAGAGTGGGACAATCCCCTCCCTTGCCCAGCTGGTGATGCTGTCCCTGATGCCCCCCAGGACACGCTTGGCCCTCCTGGCTGCCAGGGCACTGCTGACTCATGTTCAACTTGCCACTGACCAGGACCCTCAAGTCCCTTTCTGTGGTGCTGCTTTCCAGCATCTCATTCCCTGGACTGTCCATCCATCCACGGTTGCTCCATCCCAGGAGCAGAATCTGGCACTTTCGCTTGTTGGCTGGCAATTACGGTTGGTGGTTGCTCAGTGCTCTAATGTGCCAAGGTTCCTCTGCCTTCCAAGGAGACAAAAGCTTCTCCCAGTTTACTTTGTATCCATTCCACTCCTGCGTCCAAGTCATTTATGAAGATGCTGAAGAGCACAGGGCCAAGAATGGAATCCTGTGGAGTCCCACTGGTGACAGGTCACCAGTCTGATATCACCCCATTCACGATCACCCTTTGTGCCTCACCTCTGGGCCAGTTGCTCTCCCATGCCATGATGTGTTTATCCAGCTGTGTGCTGCACATTATCCAGAAGGACACTGTGAGAGATATAATCAAAAGCTTTGCTGAAACCCAAAAGGATTACATCCACTGCTTCCTTTCATCAACTAGTGGGGGTCACGGGCTCACCCCAGCCAACAACCAGGCCCCATGCAGCCACTGTCTCCCTCCCCCATCTGCGGGATTGGGGAGAGAATTGGAAGGGTAAAAGCCACAAGATGCATGAGTTGAGATAAAGACAGTTTAACAGTGATAGCAAAAGCCAGATATAAAAAGGAACCAAGGAATTAATCTGTATCTTCCAATGGCTGGCAGGTGTTCAGCCACCTTGCAAGAAGGCAGGGCCCCACCACACATCACTGTTACTTAGGAAAACAAAGGTCATCACTCCAGACATACCCACCTTCTTTCTTCCCTGCACTTTATACCCTGACCATGATGTCATATGGTCTGGCATATCCCTTTGGTCAGTTTGGGTCACCTGTCCTGGCTGTGTCTCCTCCCAGCTTCCCATCCACCCCCAACTTCCTCACCACTGTGGCACTATGAACAGCAGAAAGGCTCTGTGTAAACCCTGCTCAGCAATAATAGGAAAATCTCTGTATTATCAACTATGTGTTCAGCAAAATTCAAAAATATAGCCCATACCAGCCACTGTGATGAAAATTAACTCTACTCCAGCTGTAACCACCACAGTGGGTTACTTTGCATAAAAGGAAATCAGACTTGTCCCTCATGGAGCTGTGCTGGCTGTGATCAATTACTCTGTTGTCTGTCTTTCAGATGTTTTTTAACATGTCTCAGAATAACCTTGTTCGTAACCTTAACAGGCACTACAGTGAGACTGGCGTGAACTGGCCAGGTGCATCCTTCTTACCCATTTTGAAGACTGGGACAATGTTAGCCAGCTTCCAGTCAGCTAGGAGCTCACACTTGGCCCTCCTGGCTGCCATGGCACTGCTGGCTCATGTTCAACTTGCCATCAACCAGAATCCTCAGGTCCCTTTTCATGGTGCTGCTTTCCAGCATCTCATTCCCCAGACTGTCCATCCATCCAGGATTGCCCCATCCAGGGTTGCCCCATCCCAGGAGCAGAATCCAGCACTTTCTCTTGTTGAATTTCATGTGGTTGTTGATTGTCCATCCCTCTGATTTGCTGAGGTCTCTCTGCAGTGCCTCCCTGCCTTCTAGGGAGTCAACAGTTCTCCGAGTTTTATATCATTTGTGAATTTGCTTTATATCCTTTCCAGTCCTGCATTCAGGCTGTTAATGAAGATGCTGGAGAGCACAGGGCCACGAATGGAATCCTGTGGAGCCCCACTGGTGACAAGTCACCAGCCTGATGTAACCCCATTCACCATCACACTTTGTGCCCAACCCGTGAGCCAGCTGCTCACCCATCCCGTGATGGGTGAGCAGCTGTGTGCTGCACATTTTGTCAAGAAGGGATACTGGGAGAGACATCATTAAAAGCTTTTCTGAAATCCAAAAAGAGTGCATGCACTGGCTTCCTTGATCAAGGGAATCCAGAAGGTGGGTTACATTGTCACAAAAGGAAATCAGGTTTGATAAGCAGGACTCTCCTCTCATGAAGCTCTGCTGGCTCTGACTGATGACTGCATTGTTTTTCTGTATTTCAACACTTCCCTGAATAATCTCCATAACTTTACCAGGCACTGAAGTGGTACTGACAGGCCTGTAGTTTCTGGGATCCTTCTTGCCCTTCTTGGAAATTGTGATAACGACCACTAGTTTCAGCTGGGACTTCTTCCCGAGGCCTCTCAAAATCATCTAAAGAGGTTTTGCGATGCCATTTCAAAATGATCTTTTGGTAGCTCTGAGGGCTTTTGGATTAATCTCAACGGCCTCCATAGACTTATATGGATGCAGTTGGAGCAGGGTAATTTTAGGGAAATATTTGTCTTGGATGGTGGTCAGTTCTTGATCAATATAATTTTCAAATACCAAAAATATATATGATTTGGAAAGTGAAAATATATTCACAGCTTCAGTACAAGAAAGTGGTTTTTAACAACTGGAAAAATAAACAGTCACAGGTTAGACATGTATTATATTCTGTACAGACTACATCATCCTTTCCAGGGTAAGTTAATGGATTTTGATGGTCATTAACACAGGCAATGGCAAAAGCCTGTTTGTAGACAAAACAGGAAAATCTAAGATAGTCCTAATGTTTATTTTAAGGAAGATCTGCTTTTAACATACTGAGCTGAGTTTTGCTGCATCTGAATTCTGAGCTGGTGAAGAGTAAATGAAACTTTGGAAGAATGTTATGATGCTTATAATTTGTATACAAAAGAAAATAAACTGTTATCAACTGTCAGAATTTAGTCCAAAAGAAAAATTTCTACCCAAGAACAAAAACTAAGACTGCGCCTGCATGAAGTAGGTCCAAATTGAAGTTTAATATGGTTTATAGTAATACAGCAATTAACGTCATCATAGAAACACAGCACAACTGTCATATTTGTGTGAGGAGAGGACAAGACCAAAAGGTATTTTGGTGCTTAATGGTCACTTCAAGTACCTGATGCCTAACCCTTAAATCCAAAACTGTACAGGAAGTGCCTTTTTGGATATATTTGCACACTCTACAAAGAAATCCCAAACCTGACATGCTGACATGTTTTCTCACCTTTTACAACAGACAGAAGACAGACTAAGTATTTTGCTTATACCTGCTCTTACTTTCTTTGAAAAATAAATTGTCAGTCTGCAAATTCCTAAGCAGTTTGGACTTCTAGTGTTCTGTACACAATGAGAAAAAATTTCCGTCAATTTTATGGGACAGATATTACTTACTCCGGCATTCAAATAGGGTCAGCTTTCGTGTCCTTTACCAAGAAACTTGGAAACTAATTTATTCTCTATTATATTACACAATGGAAACTATTTGTTACTTTGGGTTTCCTATCTTAGTACGTTAAATATTTTGTTACCATGTCAAGATTAGAGAGTTACTTTGATAAGCACAGAGGAATCCTAGAACACTAGCAATGTGAACTATGTTCTTGAGTGGCTTCCACAGGACACTCTAAGTAACTAATTTGTAATTAGGATTTACATTCTAATGTTAAAGCAGATAGCTTAGTTTTATCATCTGGAAACACACTGTGGAACAGTCAAGCACCAACTGCTGGCTTTGTAATTGCAAGGAAGGTCATTGCATGGACTTCATATAAGATGACCTTATCTTCCCATAAATGAAGAAATCTGTAATATTAGACTTGGGTATTTAAATTATTTCCACAAGGCTAACTAAAAGTTGCATTCAAAAGAACCTCATGAGAAGTCAGGTTAGAAAGAAAAATAATACCTTCTTTTAAATGGAGCAAGAAACTTTGTTTAAGGTCAAAACTGAGGTCATAAAGAGGCTAATATGAGCTTAGCAAGCAGTGCAGCTGCTGTATGCTGTATTTAGCCTGTGAATAAAAAGGAAGCTTTTGTTTCCACTACTTTTACTCTGTGCATGTTCCTAAGTAATTTCTTCACTCTGGTACTTCTTTCTATCTATCTATCTATCTATCTATCTATCTATCTATCTATCTATCTATCTATCTAATCTATCTATCTATCTATCTGTCTCAGTTAACTTTAACATATATGTATATATTTGGCAGCCAGATATTTACTTCAAAATATATGATTTCATAAAGTAACAGTATGATACAGGTTTAGTAGGAGGAATCTCTTGAAAAATTGTACTTCTAAATTCATGTGCTCTTACAGTGGCAAACCCATTTCTTTTGGGTGGCTAAAATCAGTTTCTTCTGTCATATGCTGTAATGACAATTAATTATTTATAGAGGAGGGATCAAAAACAGACCAAGTTCTGAATTGTTTTAAAACAGAGGATCTAAGGAAATAGACATAGTTCTGTAAGGAGCTAAATTGAGAAGAAATCAAATAAATAAGCCCTGCTCAGTGATTTATTCCTTTCTGACTCCACAAGTCAGAGAGTGACCAAGCAGAGAACAAGGCAATCAAGGCTTTTTTGCAATAAGCTAGAGGAAAAAATTGAAAAAGACACATTCTAGAGATGAGTGGAAAAGATTGTCCAGATTAAATACACCATACAGAATAATGAAAAAAATTTAATTTCATAATTCAGAGACTACTGAGTGTATTTCACCTTAGAGAAGTGCACTTCTACTCATTTTCCATAACTCTGTAGTCCATTTCAGCCTCTATGCTGGAAAATCAACAGCATTTTAACAGGACTATTGCCTGTACATGTGGAACTGTCTGTTTAAAATTAGGCAAATAAATATTGATGGGGATACTCGTTCCTGCACTTGAACTGTAGAAGAACAGTAAGTCCTGACATTTGCACTTGTGCTTGGTTTGAAAACCCTGACCATCCAGTATTGCCTTCTGCGCTGTTCACATTACAAAGCATCATTGATCACAAAGATAATTTTTTTGAAAAAATGTTGTAGCAAAGGTTAAATCAGACAATTCAGCAGAAATATATCACATCTAAATAAATAAACACAATGGCAATGCTTAATAGAATACATATAATTGTCCTTTGGCAATTATATCTTTTTGAAAGGTCATCCATTGCCATTTCTTATTATTCCAATGTTAAGTGTCACCTTTTGTCTCCACATAATTTTCAAATTGTCATCTTGAACAACAAGATTTTGAAAGCCAGATATGCACTGGAGGAGAACTGGCTTTTCATTGTTTTCCATTAATTTTGCTTTTAAACATTTTTTTGTGAATCAGAAAGTTTGTGAATTCTTCTGTTTGTTATATGTCACCAGGAGAAAATTGTTTGCTCACACCCAGACTTCTAATTCATTAGGTGAGACAATCTGGTTGATCAGATAAGGAGGACCTTATGCAATGATCATGCAGTCTGCTGCACCATTTTACTCAGACTTACTCTTTGCAAACTTGATTTGTCCAGATGCATCAAGGTAAAAAGTCAGACAGTTCAGCTCAAGAAGACCTTTTAAGTGAAATGTACAGCACACTTGGAGGAAATGCAATCCTCATGGGGCAACATTCAGGGCAGAATAAAGAAAAGAAGGCAATGGACTCTGTCTCTGTGAGCAGCTATATGCCTGATATTCTCTGTGACTTGTATAGGTAAGTGATACATAAAATACCCATTCAATTCCATAATTTGAATTATCTCTAGCTTGATAAATGACTGCTAAAAGATGGTGTGCTTCTCTCTGTGGGAACAGCGCTTAAAATGTCTAGAAGTTATACCAAATTAAAAACCATGCTGCATCTGTTAAATAAGGGTCTCTTCCACTGGCTCTGAATATGACGTCCATATATATCAAAGACCTCTGACATTGCCTGTCACTCAGTCTGGCCACAGCTAATATGGGATTCCAGGCAGATGAGAGCTGAAACTGAAGCTCCAAAACCTTTCCTTATGCAAGTGATTAGGTGCAGCTGTTTTGCTGTTTTGCTTTTGAACTCTGCAATCTGCCACATATTTACTGGACTGCATGTGCAGAGGGTAAAAAAGGGTATCATGCCCTGGCTAGACAGCAGATGTGGGGATAAAGAAAAGAGAAATTAAGAGAAAAAATAAATGAGAAAAAGATTTGAAAAAAGCGCAAATTGAGAGGCAAGAGGAAGAAATTAAAGGGAACTATCAGAAGAAACAGAAGACACTGGTCTGTTTTCCTAAGATATAGGAAGTTAATTCTGTAAAGATTTTCCCCAAATGTTTCAAAACCAATAAATTTACTCTTTAAAACCATCTTTGCACTTCTAAGTCTGCCCAAAGGTAAAAAGTTTTTAGAAATTCAAATGCCACCTCTACATTTTCACATTTTGTATAATGAAACATCTTAATCAACATTATTTCACGAGGAAAACTCCTTCAGCTCAGATCAACAATACATAAATGCTAGCTTACAGAGAATAAATTATATGAAAAAGCCAAGCCTAACATTTTTGCAAAGTTAGTGGTCTTATTCTTAGTGGTCTTAGTTTTCCTAGCTCCAGGTCTGTATTTTACAAGGGAGTTTCTCAGAGAAGCCTCTTCTATAAATTGATGAAACATTTTTATTCTACATATTTGGTCAAACAATAGCTATTTAAAGCCTTGTCCTACTGCACAGAAGCCTATGGGACATTTTTCATTGGTTCCCACAATGCCAGGATCAGGGTTTTCAGTGACAACTTCTTATTGATGCTACAGGAGAAATTATGGCAGCATGGCTTTTAAAAAATAAATGTATATTAAATGAGAAGGATACTCAATGGAGGAATGTAGCAATTCAATGTAAAAGGAGTCTGAAATGTAGTTAGGAAAAAACCTGTATTTGCAAACACATATGTAAGAGGAATTTGTATGAAGGAGGAAAGTTTACTGTCTCTACTATTCACTAGCAGAAAGCTTTAGTCAATAAGAACTCTTCAGATTGTTTCTGTTGCAATTTTATGACTTGATAACGTTTGAATAGAGGTGCTTCTCTGATTCTCTGTGCAATGCAGAGAAAAAAATTGTTGGACCCTCAGACAGTCCTGATGTGCTGATTAAGAAACACTTCTGTCTGTCCATTTCAAGAAGCAGAAGCCCTTGCCTCCTGGTTGGCAGACTATCTGAGAAACAGTCATCCTTTGACTGGGGTGGATCCCCTCCATCATGAGAGTTGCAGTGCAGCTGGAAATAGAATTTATTTAAATGAGCTTTCCAGTTGAAGAAAAGCTTAACTGGGATTTAAAACCTGAATGCTTTATCTCCACTGCTGCAAAGTTGTGGGACTTTTTCACCCTCTAGAATAGCAGATGTTGTCTGTATCTGTAAGTAATAACAACAGTCACACTCTTTTTTTACCTAAAGTAAGAATTGTGTGTGGGAGACGATAGATTTCATCTGCTGTGGTTTAGAAGTTGTGATTGCTGAGCCCTCCTTCCACTCGCACATTTTGCTACTTGAAAAGAAAGCCCTAAGGGTTTCCTACATCAGAAACTAAAGCTGACCTCTCTTTTACTTCCAAATAAAAAAAAAGTAAATGTTTTCTTATCCCCCAATTATAACAAGGTTTCAAAACAGGTTAACACCTACTGCTGGCTATGGGATAAATGCAAAAAGGGCAAGGGACAAGTGTGATATGAGTAAAGTCCTTGTCTTGGAACAGAAAGAGAGTTTTATCTCTCTTCTCATAATTTTTAATGCTCATTTGGGAGGAAGATGTTCTAATAAAAATTTATCATACTTGATACCCTTCTTGCAACCCTACATATAAGCATATAATTAGAGCAACACATACTCTGATGTCATGATCATAGTAGGTTCAAAAATGATCTGAAATCATGATTGAAGAAGACAAAAAGAAAATTGTGGAGATTTTAAAATGTTTTTTTCCAAAGTGATCTCCCTGGTTTTAAAAGAAACTTGATTTGAAGGGATAGAGAGAGGAAAAAAACAGAGGAAAGAGAAAGGATATGGAAGGGAAAGAGAAAGGCAAAGAGAAGAGGAAGGGAAAAGGGAGAGAGAAGGGGAAGGAGAATAAGTCCACAGGTAGGGCAGAGCAGAATAATCTTACAGTCCTAAACACAGTCCTATAAGATCAAACCTAGGAATAATTGTATGGAATTTTTCTCTCCATTGAGAAAAAAAATTGAGAAAGAGAGTATTTAAATAATCCAGAATGGGCAAGAAAATTTAAATTCAGCAAAACATCTTCATTAAAGAAAATGATACCCTAAAACTGTAAGCCATTTCATCGGTTTCAGAGTGCACTGAAATTTCTTGGACAGGGTAAGGAGAAGAAATTGTGTTCTTTAAGGTACCCAGTAGGAGCGGAGAGAGATGATATACTGGCCATACCAAGCCAAATATGGTCTTGGAAGGAGGTAAAAATGGTGAAAACTGATCTGTTGATAGAGAGGAAAGAAGAAAAAACTAGGAGAAAGATTTCAATATAAAGGCGAAAACAAAGGGTTTAGAAATTGAAACTGATGGTGACAAAGCAAATATGGAAAGTATGTGGGTGGCTGCAGGCCTTTGACCTGTAACACTGCAGAAGTCTGAGGTACCTCCAAGGGAAATTTCCGAAGATCTTTGAGGAATGAGAGTTTCTTCCCAGCATTGTACATGGGTTTTCTGGAAAGACACTCTAGATCTATGATTGATAGCTAAAAAACCAATGTAAGAATAGAACAGAAACACGAGAAAGTCTTATGAAATAACTGGAAGACACAAAGGCATCTGATTTCTGCTGAGATTAATCTCTCACACACTTTGTGGAATCAGCTGTTACTTGAACTCGGGAGAATTTCTTGGACAGAACCCTTTAAATAGAGTAACAGAAGATTGTGAAAGCTGAAAAAGAACTCTGCTCTACAACGCAGTAAAGGAGGGAGATGAATCATGGGTATGAAATGTTCATCATTATGGTGTAGGATGCTCTAAAATGGTGACTCAGGCCCCAGCAGAGCCTTGAAATGAGGTTGTCAGTTCTGTACGGCTTGTTTAACGTCAGGATTTGCTATAAAATATCACATTGAAGTTTGCTTTACCATGGATGGTCTGCAAAAATCTCAGCGTTGATTTGGAAGTCATTTTAACATTTCTACCTCTTATAATTCAGCTCAAAATTAGAGATGCATGAGGACAGACAGAGAGGAGAAGAGTGTTTAAGTTAGAAGCAAATGCTCCTTTTCTTCAAAACTTTTTATTCATCTTTCTTATACTACAAGACCTTTTGTCCTTTGTCTGTTCTCTGTTCTTAATTTGTTTTTCTGAACTGTATCTTCCTCCTTTCTAGTGTTTCTTTTTATTTATACTAGAAAATCTCCTTTTAAAAACTCCTTTTTAATAAATTTCCCACTGTTTTGTTCTTAGCCCTACTTCAGTAGATACTTTTCTACTTTGTTCTTCTCCGCCTTCCCCAACTCTCCTTTATCACATATTTTTCTTTTATTTCTCTTCTATTTTCTTTACTTTTTCACTACTTTAGCCAAGCCAGAACTTCAGCAAAAAATCAGAAGGGAAAATCCAGTATAAAAATTAGAGATTTGATTGCAGTTCAAGTGTAACTAAATAAAAATGCTTTTGCATTAGCCACAGTTACTAAGAGCATTTAATAGTTGGCAATCTGAAGATTTCACTAGGTGAAAAACTTAGGTAGTCACCACAGACAGTATAGTAAAAATTGCCTTTCTTCATACAACTTGGCCAGAGTAGCACATCTTTTGTAGGCATTTTTGTTTCATTAATATGAAATGAAAACTTTAAACATCTTAACTGTAAACTATAGCTTCAGACACAAGTTAATTTGTATTATTTTTCCTAGCCCTAGGATATAATATCTTTTCAATTTCTGTTGTGAAAAGGCAGAAGTGAGAACATTTGCAAATTAGAAAATTAATACTATTCCATATAGCTTGTTTTAAAGGATGTAGTCACCCATATGTCGCTTTCAGTAGAACTGTGCTAGTTCACACTCAGGTATGAGATATACCACAAAGATAGAGTATGTGTGCATGGAAGTATTATTCTAACATACCTTAATTGTGTTCAATAATCACATTTTATAATCTTTTAATTGACTAGTATTTAGTGTTTGGAAATTAAATAATTGTAGCCAACCATCCATTCAAGTTAATTATCTTTAGATTGTGCTGGTCACTTTTGGCATGTTTTTACAATGTTCAGGACATTCAGGTTTTATGGCTCTTAACTTTCAATAGATGCTGCAGGAATAAATGTGATTTTTAAAACTAATATACACAGTTGAAACTAAAGTAATTAAGATACTTCTATGCATCTTAAGGAGTTTGTTGTGTTGCGCAGTTCTTTACAATGGCAATGTCAAAATTTTGATCCAAAATTGAAATGTGAGAGTCTGTATTATGACTGTTGAAACAAGAAAGTTGAAACAATTAGTGCAATAGAATAGGTACAACATATCAGTGAAAACAATAGCTGCAGAATTGGTATTTTTACTTGTGATTTTGAAAAATGCAGAGTGAAAGCATATCTTCACTTTCCCCTCTTGTAGCTGAATCTTGAACTAGATGTAGTCATGTGTGATGTCGTGTCATATGTTGCTTAGAAAACAACCTCTCAATCTCTTATAAAAGTCTTTTTAAGCTGTCTGTACGAGCTCATTCACATGCAAGTTCTGCACAGGTATCCAACCAAGCAGGACCAGAGATGATATGGGAACATCAGCTTTACCTGTTGGATGCAGAGGTCCAGAAACAGTCTCAGGGTAATATATTATATGGTCAGATGGACACCAATT
Source organism: Sturnus vulgaris (assembly GCF_052056855.1). Taxonomy (NCBI): domain Eukaryota; kingdom Metazoa; phylum Chordata; class Aves; order Passeriformes; family Sturnidae; genus Sturnus; species Sturnus vulgaris. Next base: position 28,550,252 of record NC_142283.1, read on the forward strand.
CTTTGTCTTCTGTTTTATCTGTATATATGATAAATTTTGAGTCTGAATCTCCCAACAATTAACATACCTTCATCAGTAACATCTATCTCATCAGCACAGGGAAAACTAGATCTCACCATGTCTTCTGCTGTGCCATGGTCATGGGACTTGTCAGAGTAAGCTCAAGTGAAGACTTTTCATCCTGACAAGCACCTGCTTTGGGTAGGTCCAGAAAACTTAGCCTGAAAGAAAAGAGAAAGGCAAAGTGTGTAATGTGCCTGGCTTCTCTTGGCTGGAGCATTTCTATTAATTCTATTAAAGCAGAGTTAAAACAGGAATAGGTTTTTGGTGCCAAGAAGTATTGCTAACTATTGGTAACTGAGGCATGTGTAGAAACAGGTACTTGTAGAGTTGGATTTTGTGTTTAGAAGTGGAGAAAATTGTGGTGAACAAAGGCTGAGTCAACCCACTTTAGGAGTACAAACATCTTCTCTATGATTTACTAAAATCCAGAAGCAAAAATAAACTGTGACTATTATATTCAGTCTTTGTTAAAATTTAAAAATGTGTACACAAGGAATTTGTGAAGAAAACATGCTTAAAAATTCATTTTCTAGCAGGATATTGCAGGGGCCTGTGTCAAAGACTGCAGGAATCCAGATCAATGCAATCTGTAGCAATTCCTTTGTCCACTGATGTAGTTACTCCATGGAAGACAATAACACGAAACCATAAACTAATGCATTGTATGAAAGCAACAGAACCATTCAAGAAATGTTAGCTGTATCTGTTAGCAAATTTTAAAGGTGAACTTGTTTTCATGTAGGATGCTAAAATATTTTTTAATATTTTAGATAGATTGGGCATTCATGATTTTTCTATGTTTGCCTTCCAGAGGAACTGTTATGCGTGCTGAAGCCCTGCTTCCCAGGAAGTGTCTGAACATCACTGCTGATGGGAAGCGACTCTTTAGCCCATATGCACTCAGATCTCTGCTTATTTCTTTTTTTTTTACTGTAATAAAACTGCCTTATCTGACCCTGCTGGTTGTTCTCCATCTTATTCTCTCCCCTGTCCCAGTGGGAAAGGGAAACATAGTTGGCACCTGGCACCCAGCCAGAGTCAACCCACTACACCGTCAAATCTAGTCCTCCTCATTTTAGAGACAAAGATGAAATGCAGGACAGTGTCAAGTGCTTTGCACAAGTCCAGGCAGAAGATATCAGTTGCTCTTCCCTCATCCATCAGTGCTGACTCCTGTTCTACAATGTACCATTTTTACTACACAAATATTAACACATTTAGCAATAGAAATTTTTAAATTCTCTAATTTTGACAGTAATCGGAATACTCAGTCCTTTTATTGTTGGGACAGTCTCTGATGGGGATTTTATCTTCGTGCTTATCACACTAGTTTGGGACTAGTTCATGGTTTGTTCTTAATGAAAGCCACAAAAATATTTGCAAATTAACATTTAAGACCTTAAAACTGGCAATGAATAGATATGGGTTGGAAACTAAGAAAAAGACAAAGGTAAGTATGGGCAAATCCCACAAACCAAGATCTTTCAGATTCAGTGTAGAAGACACATAGTGAATATCTCCTGAAAACACGAACTGTGGTATATCCTAGAAACTACTAGGAAATTAACAGTTTGCATCTGACTGAGTTCAGTAGGTGAAGAAAGGTCAAGATCCTAATAACATTGTGACACTTTTTCTGAGAAAGGATGTGGCTGTGCTGCTTTTCAGCATGATTAGATTTGCAATGGTTGGTTTAGTCTGGTTATCTGTTTCAGTAATGCTGTACTAGTTAATGGTTTCCCAGACAGGTTTCTATGGTTTCCCACCACATCCCACCCTACTACTGAGTATATTCACATTTATTGGAAAAGAAGTGTGAGCTGGAATGTGTGCTGCTTCCAGCCCTGGGGCTGTGTTATTTCACCTACATAAGTGTCTCCAGTCCAGCACATTAACACAGGAAACTTAAGAGAGTCTCTCCTTTCTCATGTCAAATTCATGGGATTATTTCAGTTAATAGTAGGGTTGTTTCCAAAATAATTATGTTATGGATTTCCTTACATGATGCACAATAGAAATAAGAAGGGAGACTTCAGTCTCTTAAATGCCAACATTTCTCAATGCAATTGTTTTCCCCATATTGTTCATACTTCAGAGAAAATACACTGCAAATACATTTAACTTACCCTATTATGAGAGCTCCAGATGCATCTGGACAATGTTCTCAGGCACATGGTATGATTTTTGGGATGTCCTACACAGGGTCAGCAGTTGGACTCAATGATCCCAATAGATCCCTTTCAACTCATACATTCTATGATTCTAAGTAATGCACTCCAGCTCTCTTGTTTCTTGAGAAACAAGTGGTGCCCTAAGAGGGGATGCAAAATTAAATATTCAGAAGATACTTGAGGTTGTCTTGCTCTTAATTACAAGCCTTGGAGAGAAGGGGCATGAATCTTATTATAGTATTAGAATATAAAAATAATTTTAATTATTTGGTAATGTGATTTGGTAATGTTCTGATTAATGCTTTACCATGAACAGAAGAGACAGATTAACTGTACCATAAATTGTAATAAACTAGTTCCTCACTGCAACTTTAGAAACTAAATCACACGCAGTTTAAATTATTTCATGTTTGGCAGTCATTCTTTCCAATGGAACAAAAAGCATTAGCACAAGAATCTGAAAGAAGCTTATAAAAATATGTTTGACAGTTCTTTCTGTTAATATTTGACATTACAACGGCATTTTAACCATACTAACTTCTGCTTTAACCATACTAACTTCTACTAAAATATCTTGATCCGAGTGCCTTAAAGTATTTTCAAAGTTTTCATGCTCTACTAATATATTAAATAATTGTTAATCTAATAAAGAAGTGTTATTTCGATATAAATACATGAAAAAGGCAGAAGGGATTAACAAGCACTGATGAGAGTGAGCTCTTCTGAATGAAGCAGTGCCTTAAATTGGAGACATTTAGTAGAAGAATGATGCTATAATTAGTGCTGCTTCCAATAATGTCTTGGCTTCATACAAGGCTCTTCACTTGGAGATTCCAAAAACTTTAAAGAATCTGTAAATATAATACTTATATTTTGCAGGTCATGAATGGTGAGACTAAAGCTGAGAAAGAAATCAATCAAAGAAAAACAAGTATCTATGTAAGAGTTGGGATTAAAAGTTCCTGTCTTTTCTGTCCATCCTACAAAACCCAGAATCCTTAAATAAATGGAAGTAGTATGCTTTTTTCTTCATTTCTACCATATATATTTTAGTTCAGCTTGGTCTGCTATTCCATCCATTATACTAAACATGTTAAATATGCAACATTGTCCTGTGCATGCTAACTTACAAATAGAGTGTCTCGATAACTTGCTCAACTCCTTTACACTGCTTGGATGAAAAGCTGTGTAAGATCAATAGATGCACTGTGGAGGTTTTACAGTGAAAGATGTGTGTCTCACACACCCTCGCCCCTCAAAGCTGAAAGTGGGTAGTTGTCCTTGTGAAGAAACTTCCTCCTACAGTGGGACCATAGCTTGCTGGAAAGGGTAACCATTTATCACAGCCCTAAATGAAAGCATTCCTTGGACACAAATGTCTTTTTCTTCCTTTGTCTGATTACTGAGGGGAAAAGTGAGAAGGAAATGTCAAAACAGTGAAACAGTGGTGTCTAGAGAGCAGTCACTTTGGAGCTCAACCAGCTTTTGTGAAGGCCTGGATGATTTGTCAAATGACCGTGGCATAAGTCAAGCCCTGAGGTTGAAAGGTCTTGACCTAAGGAGTGTTGAAATCAGGCACTATAAGCAAGAGGGCTGCTAGAAGTTTCAGCTGTAGTGGAGATGAACAATGATGGGTGCTGGACACAACAAAACCTAATCTGCATAATTCAGGTAAGGAATTTTATTGAATCTGACAAGTATGTGACAGGCTGAGAAAGAGAAAAGAACATGCTCTTGCTGGGAACCTTCAAAGCTCTTGTTAAGGTATGTGGAAATAAATGACAGCTAATCTCTTCACTAAAAAACTGTAAACAATACCATTTTACACAGGGCTCACCCATGACCTTTTCATAGATCAGGCTCTCCACTTTCAGGCCAGGCCATAGAACTTATCACAAACAATGCAGTGAATTCATATTGTGCAAGAAGAGCTTTACTTCTCCCAGCTGCTTCACATCACGTTGCTACTCGCTTTGGCAGGTATGGTTCAGCAGCAAAAAATATCTCTTAAATCTGGTGCATAATCCCTCCTGGCAAATGGAAAAATGATGTGGAGACTTTTCAACAGAAGTTGTTTGTTTTTGTTTGATTGTTTGTTTGGTTTTAGATTTTTATTTTTTTTGCAGTTTTGGCTTGCATAGATCATACTGCAGCTACAAATCTCAAGCTAAAATGTCATGAGGGGAAAGACAACTTTTCTGTACTGAGACCTCCTAATGTTACTAAAGTGACCCAGACTATTAAAATCCTTTGTTAATCTTGGCATGTCAAATTTTCCAATTTTTTTTTTTTAATTATTTTAACCATTTGTTTTTTAAGTCTTCTCTAGGAAAACAGAAGTATTTAAAGAAAGTATATAATTGGTGCTGTCAAAATACGTATAAAATCCTGACCACCAGCTTTAGAGAATAAAATCTTTGTATTCAACTTTGTTTCAAACACACCAAGGCAAATATAACCTTAATGCACATACAACACAGAAGCAGTGACTGAAAATTAATCTAGCCTTTGTATGATGTTTACCCTCATCCAATAGAATGAAAAATGTCCTTTCATGCAAGCATGAGCTTTCTTTTTGTGGATATCTGTATTCTTGATAGATCTTTCTTAATACTGAATTCTCTACAAAGGGTAGAACTTGATATCTATATAACGAAGTTTCTCGCCAGACAGAGACCTCTAAGCCTGACAAAAACCCAATTTGTTGTACAGGCTGCTGAATGATTGGAAGGAAAGCTCAAAACCTAGACAAACATAGTGCAAATGTGATTTTCAAGAGCAGAAATTCAACTCAAAAACTCTTCAAATAAATACAAAAACAAAGATTAGACTGACTTTGTTGAGCATGAGGCACAAATCCCCAAGCACTTCCCTGGATTACGGGCACAGCGATTTCTGCAGTGTATAGCATACATGTATGTTTTTTACCAATCTGTGGAGCTTTCAACCTAATGGGAAGCAGTTAAGACTCCTTGCTAGATCAGCTGTGGATCTTGGTTTTATAAGCAGTCAATGCATAATTCACAGGGCTTAATGAAGATTCCAATTCATGACAGCCAACTGGCTCCATAGGTCACACCTCCCAGTCTCATATAAATAAAAAATGAGATACTGGAAAGTGTACCAGCTGAACCTCACTGAGTGCACAATCTATGCATATTAATGAAGCACAATAAAAGATATAACTGACTCTCAGGAAACGTCTCTATTCCTTTCAAGCTTTAGAGACAGAGGAAAGTTTTTGTGGTGCACCTTTCAATATACCACACTGAACACAGCGTGATGCTTCCTCTCAAGGCTAAGGAGCAATCAGACTGTGACAATGACATTTCATATCTAGCCTCATCAGGTCTATGAAATCCTCTAACATTCCCACCTCAACAGTGAAATCTATGGCAGAAATATCCCCATTTTCGTCTCCCATGTTCCTCTGCAAGTCTCCATTTGGTAACTAGGAAGTGCTTCAGTAGTGCTGTTCTTTTATGTGCTCTGTTTAGTCCGTGGGACAGGATGAATGGTAGCTTAGATGAATGCATTTGTGCCATTTTACTTGGCCCCAGATGATGTTTCCTCACTACCATGACATCTGAACAGAAGGAGAAAACATTTCCCTTTTGTGGCAAGCTAATTTAATTTGTACCTTCCACCTAGGGGTAAATACGTTTGTCTGTCTTTTTAAGCTGTCTTTGCCCACTTTCTTTTCTCACGGGAAACCCTGCTGAGTCAAAAGCAGGATATTGCTTAGTGGTCTAACTTTATTTTAAAGTAATTTAATTTTAAGCATGCTTCCACTCACCCTAAAGTGAAGCAACTCTAGGAACTTCACTGGGATGCCCTTAATGACTTTTGCAGGTTTCTTGTGCCAAAGACATCAAGGGCTAGTTGTTATGGAGGTATTTGTCTTTTAAAATAAATGGTTTAAAACAAGATGTCTCTTTTGCAGTTTCCTCAAAGATGTGTTTCTTTATTTTCAAAAATCCCACAGTTTTGGACATTGACCCACCAGCTTTAAAAACCAGCATGATGAACATTGACCTTTGCTTTTTTGTTGATCTGTTGTTATATGTGATTTGACTTCTTGCTGTCTGAAAACATTGTAAAAAAGATTAAAAATAAACAATGGATGTATTTCTTTATGACAATAATGGTGATATATGACTCAGATGACTCAGAATTTGTATCTTTACCATTTCTGCATGATTTCTTTAAACAGGCAAACATATTAAGGGCATTATTTAATCCAGTACTGAAAATTTTCTATAATTAAAAAAGCAATATAAGGTAAACAGTGTGAAAAGGAAACTGAAATTATAAAGCATCGTTTAGAACCCATTTTGCTTAAAGTAACATCAGAACTTCCTTTATTTAAACTTTGTTATTTCATACTAATTTGGCAATGATACATGTAAGAACTTATGAATTAAGAGCATTCCTGCAATTGATTTCCTTAAAAAAAATCCTTTTCAGTCATTACCAGGTAAATATTATTTATCCCATCAGATAAGAAAGAGAAAATGTGTAACACTTAAACTGAAAAAGTTTATTTTAAATATACACAGTAAAAAATATCATGATACTGACTTTATCTGCAGCTGCTATTTGCAAATATATATTGTATCAATTTTCCCAATAATTTGGCACCCTATGTTCTGATCAAAAATGTGCATTTCTGTAACATGCAAACCCCAAAGTATTCAACGCTTAAACCTATAAAGTGCATTTCTATAATCTGCAGTCATAAATATCACAGAAAGTGTGACTTTACCTGCAGTTTAACAGTTACTTGTTCTTTGCATAATATTTTATCAGGGTATTTCTGCAATGATTTGCACTCTGTATTCCAGTCAAAATTATGCATTAATTATCAGCAAATCCTAGGGAAACAAGTTTGGAATCAGTCACAACAGTCAGAAGGATCATCATGACAATATTGCAGTTTTGCTAATAAAAGTTTTCCTCCGTTCTGTTTATATTGTCTTGATGGTTTGTTTTTAAAATAAGCTGCGTTTTTTAGGAAAAGGAAGTAACTCTCTTCTTCAAACTTATGGTTTGGAGTCTAGATATGTAATGTCATGACGAACAAATAGCAATGGATGTTGTGCTCCAGAGAAAAAGGAGAAATTGCAACTGTGTTGCCTGCTCTAGTCTACTCAGTGTATAAAATAGCCAAGATATAAAATGGACAAAATGGCTTCTTTTGCCTGTGTAGAGGATTGCTCATCCAGAACGCAGCACTCCCATTAGCACTGTATGATTTTACATCAGCTTTGAGGATAAAGGGAGTAATTTCTGGTGTAGGATTTCAGAATGGATTGGTATGGAACTTCAAGATCATCGTGCTTCCAACCCCTCCGCCACAGGCAGTGACATTCCCGGGCAGATGTGGATCAGGATGCAAAGCTGAAGGGCACTTGGTGAAACAGATACCTGTGACAGTTTACTACAGGATGAATCCTACCTGCATGCCTTACTTCGCTCTGCTTCTCAGTCAGGATTTGGACCTCAAAAATATTGCCTGGAAAAGTGTGCATCTCAGATGTTAACAAATACACACAAGCCATGATAGCCCATGGTAGGGCCATCTGGCCTTTGTAACACGCCAGAAAAAACAGATCCAAGGTGCAAAGAGAGAGAAAACATTAAGAAAAAAAAGAGATTCCATAGTATTTAGAATTTCACCTACTGACCTCTGAGGTTCACAATGTTTCAAACAAGTTGCTTTGAGGTCTGGAACTTTCACTTTAAACTCGAAAGCTGGCTCTCAAGACCTTACCTCTGATAAGGGTGGAAAACTTTGTTGGCAAAATCCCTTAAACATTTGCTTTGTTTTCTTTTTTGAGCAGTAAATTTGCCTCTTTAAAGGTTATGGAGTGCTTGCAAACAGCCTGGTGTTAAGAACATAGTTATCTTTAGGGCTATAAAAAGGTATTTCCAGCCTTGTTGCTGAACTGTGTAAATCAAGGCCATCCACCTTTCCATTAGAAGTTAAGCTCTTAAGGCCTGTATGGACAAAGAGCTTGGTTGTTTAAGCAGCAACAACATCTGCTTACACTCAGCCTTGTTGTCAGGGAGCTGTTGGTTAAAAGTGCAGGATCTCCTTTCTCTCTATTTCATGCTGTATTATGTTTCATGCAGGAACATCTAGTCTCTGAGACTTGACCACTGCTTTTATGTGCTGGAGTTTAAAGGCTTAGCTGTTTGTAGTGAGAGTCTAGTCATCAACCCCCTAGCAGTCTGCAGAGCGTTTCAACTCAACTTGAAAAATTTCTTTTGGTTTCCCGACACTTTTCTGCAAAGTACTAGCTTTCTTGTGCTGCTCTGAAGCTAAAGCTCCTATGTAAATACCACTCTTTGAGGTGAAATGGTGTTCGGGTCTGAATTTATCAAATACTAGATGTTCAAGGAAAGACTGTTAGTTACACTTAAGCCACAAAATACCAATACATTCTCCAGACTCTATGATTAGTATTACTATCTAATAAAAAACTTTTCTGACCTTTGCTTAATTTTTTTTTTCTATCTGCATCACTAATACAGCCAAAAGAGAGAACATCATCTTGTAGCCAACCAGTTTTGTGATGAGGAGACACCTGAAGAACAGAAACTGCCCTGCAAATTAGTAAGATTTCATTTTGTTACTCCCTATCTGCTCATCAGTAGGCACTCATAGAAAACACTTCATGTATAAATTTGAATAGTCAGCATTGCTAAGTGTACCTGAACAATGGTCAATGTTGTCCCTAAACTGGAGGGTATGGTGGATTTAGACATTATTCTGTACAGCCAGAAAATAAACCCAGAATAAACCCAAGACATATTTGCAACTCACATAAGAAAGTAATGGTACATTTTACAGACACGATTGATTTTCCTGGAAATGGTATCTTCATGGTATTATACCAGTTAATTTTACTTCAGCACCACAATGCATATCTTAATATTATTATTGAAACCACAGTGTAATGCATGAAAGATACCCGTTTTGGCACAGGAAAATGGTGCAAAAGGTCGCATTTATTTAGGTACACACACACATATATATATATGTGTGTATATATATATATATATATACACACACACATACATATCTGACATGAATGTGTACTCCCATGGCCTAAAGGAAAAAAGAGAATACAGGTGCAAAAGAATCTCATGGCAGGGAGGTGGAGGCAAAGTGTAGGCAAAATAAACTAACAGCTCAATGGGCAGGAATCTGAAAAGCATCTTTGGGGAAAAGTGCCCAACAACCTTCTAAATGGGAGCAGTGGGTGACATAATGACTTTTGACTCCAAGGGTGGTCAGTCCAGCCTCCAGATACTGTCACTGCTTGCACCATGCAATGCCATATTAAAAATAAACAAGTCATGCCTAAAGTACCTTTGCTATTTCAGACCATTTTTCCTGATGTAACAGCCTGTGGCTTTGATAATTAGAAACTTTTAATTGTTGCTGTAAAAGTGCTCATGCATGGTGGAAATAAACGTGCTTCTCTTCTGGTATTTTAACTTAAGCAATTTTTCTCTTCCCTGGTATTGACACATGCAGTTATTTGCAAGGAATAATTCTAGCCCAGATGGGTCCCTTTGCATAGGCGAATGCATCACTAAACTGTTCAGCTTCCTCAGTCCCCCTTCCTGTCCCATCCATTGCCCTGACTAACTTAATACCCAGTTTCTGCAGATTGGTTTAGTCCTTCTCAGATACACTACTAATATATTACAGAGTGCTCTAGGTACTTTCACCAGTGCCCTGGATGGATTTATCAATATTCCTCTTTCCTAGCACATCTGAGGTTACACTTGCATTTTCAGAGCTATGTCAGTGAGGTCTTCCTTGGTTGCTTCCTATTCTCAGTCTCCTCTGAATACCCACAAATTCCAGTAATTTCTATAGAGGGATTTGCTGTTAAATTTCAACCATTTATGATAATTTATTTCAGAAACCCACAAATCTCTTGCCACTAAGAAAAAAGAAACACTTGCCTCCTTGGAATATCTTATGCCACTTCCAAGTGATTTGCATCCATGCTTTATGTTGAGAATCTGGTGCAAGGATTTTAATTTGCCAATTACGCACTGTATTTCTTTCTCCCTTCCCCTTATTGTGTATCTTTTATGACTTGATTTTCATCTCCCACAGAATCAAACTAAATCATACTACAATCATACAACTTATTGTTTTTTACCTGCAGTAACAGCTTCCATACATCTCATTTTCAGAATGGCTTGTGCATGTTTTATCAGCTCTACAAGCACGATGTATTTTGAAGTTTTAACAATTTTAAGTGTTTAAAAACTTAGTAGTGATTAAGTTTTGAATCCAGTGAAGTGATTCAGCTGTTTCACTTCTGAGGACGTGTGTTGCTGGTACAAAATATTGAAAAAATATTTCCCTAATATTTTCTTGCAATACATTCTGGTGAAAGATTGTAGAACATTTTGTCATGTCTTTTAAGATACAAAGACATCTCTTCCTGTCTACATCAGGAATAACCCCTAGATGAATGAAAAAAACTAAGCCGATGCATTACCAAGATATTCAAGAAGGCTGGTGTTTTTAAACTTCTGCTTTACTTTTCATACAGAGAATTTGTACAAGTTTGATAAAATGAGCAGACTTAAGCATTTCAGCCAGTAAAACAGAGTTGACAAAGGGAGTCCTCTGCCTCCACACAGGTCATGTATAGTTTGGTACTTGCACCTCTGAACAGAAGTTTTACATCATTCATCTATTTGTGTACATGTGGATAAATGTGTGTGTCGTGCTGTGCCATCTGTAGCTAGGAATAGAATACAGGGGTTCAAGATAAAAGAAAGTAGCAAAGGATCAGATTCAGAGCAGGGTACTTCAGTACTTCTGCAGGACGGAAATAAGTTATTTGCATGTGCTAATTCCTTCACTTGGATAGACAGCAGATCTTGATCAGAAATGTCCTCCAGGATAAGGTCTCTGTCCTGAGTAAGATATAATGTTTTGTTTTCTTGAATTCAAATCCAATGCATTATCACCTCGTATTTTATTTCTCCTGAGGATATTTTCATACACTCAGCCTTCATTTATGACTTCCATGGATAGCAGCTGCTCTTCCCTATTTTTTCTTCCCCCCTGCCCCGATTACTTTCAAACATATTTTAATTAAGTGGAAAAGAAAAATAATAAAGATGGATCAGATGGTATAATTTAAATTGTTCCTCACAAACAGCCTAGCGTACCTTTACATTTTCCCACTGTGACCATGCTGTTCATGGTGTTGGGTAGACCATGATAGGGAAAAGCTATCTCCTCCTACAAGAGGAAGACACAGTCTTTCAATCTTTTGAGATATTTTGGTTCATAAAGTACTACAGATGACATTCTCATCACAATACCCTTGGGACCTTTGTATGGTATTAACCTCAACTCTGTAGACATTTTTTTAAGGATGTTCAAGACTGACTGTAATTTCTGTCCAGTCAGGGCTGCCAGTTCCAGGAGTCCAAGTTTGACAGTTTGAGAACGTTGCAAACACATGCATTTGGTTGTGGCTGGAAATCGATATGGAGTTATTAATTCTGCTTTCCTTTTTTGTGGGAAGTCTCTGGAATACCTTCTTGAAAATGAAGAGTAGGAACTGGCTCAAAGTAGTGGTCTTTCTCCCAGTTTAAAAGCTTCACCCTCAAATTAGAAGCCTCTAGGAATAAGTTGCATCTAGGACCTCATTGAGATCACCAGCTTCAATTTGTAGCGCAGTCACGCTGTAATGCAAGGATTAATACTATTAATACTATAAACACAGTTTAGTCCAAGCAGTTTGGTCTCTCTACATATGTGTTCTTCTTGTTAATGGCAGTGTATATGTACCTTAATTTAAATTTGTTTGCTCAGAAGCAGTAGGGGTTACAGCCTATTCATGGGTTCAGACCTGAGAGCCCCATGAGAGATCCCAGCAGAACACTGGAGTTATTGGGAGATTTACTATGGGGGAGCTTTCATTAACATCTTTAGACCTAGAGAGATTTTTCATCTGCATCACAGCTTGGAGCAAAAGTTGGATGTTCGCAATCTGGGAGCATGAACAGTGAGGATAACACAGGAATAAGATTAAGACATTTAGGAAGATAAAAATGACTCTGTGAAATAGCATTGTATTTCACTGCCAGTACTTTATGTTGAAGAAGTTATGGAAGAAAATGCAATCCATTAATATTTCCTGTGACAGGTGAAAATTTGGTAACTCTCACTAGTGATATCATTAGCTGTACTCAAGTCCACTGGTTCATAAGGGGAGGAATCTCCCCTGCATTTGGATTTGTTATGCTGGAATAAATACAATTCACCAATAGCCCTCAAAATATTCTACCTATGTTTTTATTCCCTGAGCAATAAAAAATTAGATCTTCTTTTGTTCAAGATTTATTTTTTTTTTCACATATATGTAAAGGATTTGTGAAATATATTTAAGAATATAATATATATTGTGGGAAATAGAAAAGGTATAAAAAAGGTATAAAAGAGACTGTGACATCAAAGCTCCTAGAACTTTAGTACATAAGGCACAGACAGTGCTTGAAAAAGTCACAGAAGTTTCCAGAAGCGACAAGTACATTCTTGCTCTCCAATAAAGCCTTTCTTTCTTGCAGTTTTAGGAGAAAGAATGCAACTTTATGGACTTATCTTTCAACAAGACTATTCTGAAAATAATTGAAAGGGTTTTTCTTCCTTACAGGTCTTCAAAACCAATTTTTCCCATATTAGGGCTCATTCTTCACTTCCAGGATTTCTAGCAGAAGGAAATGCAAGAGCAAACAAACTGACAGTGGTTGTTTCAATCACCTTACCGAACATTTTTGAACAAGCAAAACTGAGTCGTGCCTTTTTCACCAAAACACACAAGCAGCACTTGTTTGAATGTTCTGTATCTCTAAAAGTCAAGCAAAAGTCACCATTAATACTTGCCCTAATTGTCAAGTTGTGCAACCTCCTGTCTCTACAGGAGCTGGTAACCCACAGGGTTTGCAAAACCTGCAACTATGGCAAACAGATATTGCTAAATACCTTTCCTTTAGGAAATTTAAAAATATCCATGTGTCAGTGTACACTTCCTCACATGCAATTTTTGCCTCTGTTCACACAGGAAAAACAGCCAATTGTGTCTGCCAACATTTTTTGCAAGCATTTGCTTCACTAGGTATTCCTCAAAAGGTAAAAACAAACAATGGTCCTGCATATACAACCCAAAAATTGACCCCATTTTTGACAGACTAGGGTGTTTGCCACACTTTTGGTATTCCAAACTCCTCCACAAGTGAAGCCATTATTGAATCAACACATCACATAAGTGCTCATACCTTTGGTTAACACATTCTTGATCAAGAGAAGGGGGAGAGCAGAGGTGACAGCACAAATGAGGTTGAGCAAAACTTTATATATTTTTAATTTTTTGAATACCTCTTTTGCACAACTCAATCCACCGAATTTTCAGCATTTTTCAAATAACACACAGGAAAAATTGAAAGAAAATCTCCATTTTAGTTAGAAACCCTGTGGCAAGACAAATTGAAGGTCCTCTTCAACTAATAATCTGGGGCAAAGAGTTTGCCTGTGTTTCTACAGGTGCAGGTCTAAAGTGGGTTCCAGCGAAGATATCAAACTGTATCACACGCAAGAGAGCGCAGACAATCCCCAAAGCAAAGAAACAAGCATGCAGACTATGTTGAACAGAAAGACTACAGACCATTAATGACGTTCCTTGTTCACCTGTGGAGCCTGCAAACCTTGACTTTTATGCTAATGAATACAGATTGAAAATTGTTGGTTTTGTAGAGCTTTTTTGGCAAAAGCTTGGTACCCATTGTGCTATTTTAGAATGATAAAAAAACCCCCATTGAATTTGTAAAAGTAGAATTACCCCCCCTTTTTCTACAACTGGCTAACCTCTGAATAAATTTAAGAATTGATATTCATGGAGAGGTCTTTTGCCAAAAAATATCTCCCGAAAGATATGGTGCAAAACCTATTTCTACGGTGGTGTTCGCTAGTCTTGCTTGCTTCATGAGTGCAGATTTACCTGTAAGACAACCTAAGACAAATGTTTGAGTTGTCTTGGCCAAGGCTGCAGGTTCAGACACCATATGCCTGTCCAATTCCAACCCCAAAAGGCTTTTTCAACCTGTCTAGTTGGTGTGCTGGTAAGGGATTGGGCAACACCTATATATTATGATCCTTTGACCAAAAATCAACTAAATAATAAACCAGGTGAGCAATTGGAACAATCCTGTTAGTAACTGGAACATTTGGACCGAAGAACTTCCCAAAGCATTATCTGAAATCCAAGAACTAGTGATCCTTGGTTCTTTAACAATGGATTTCTGTGTTATGTTTTCAGCCAATTTTCTTGATTGGCAAGAAAATGATCCTCCAAAGTACAGTGTTATTCCCCATTACTCCACTACAGAAATTCGAGTTTTTGGTGTAATTATTCAGACAGCTGGGATGGACTTTCCATGTTTAACCAATATCCACAACAATTACTGAAAGAATATTAGTTCATTTGTGAAGACAGAATTTGGCAAAGCATTCCACCACACCTTGAAGGTGGTCCATGCAGCATTGGAAGGCTCACTGTGATAGCACCAAGTGATAAAGCAGTTGTTAAGAAGAAACATACGAGAAAAAAATTTTCCATCAATCTGATGAAAATTATAGGAGTGACTTTAGGCCCTGGAAGGCTGCAGAAAAGGTTTCAGCAAGCTTAATATTACCCCAGCTTGCCTCAGCAATTGAAATTATTGAAACATTGAAACAGCATTGAAACAATTGGATCTGCTTGGATGCTGGTTGAGTAAACAAACTGATGCCACATCCATTGCAATCAGTGATACACTAACAGACATTACCAGTGTCAGACATGCCACCCTACAAAATGGAGCAACAATTGATTTTCTCTTACTGGCACAAGGACATAGTTGTGAGGAGTTTGAAGAATTGTGCTGCATGAACTTGTCTTACCACTCTAAATCTATCCACAGAAGTATACAAAGTTGAAAGTTTTAACATCTCCAATCAAAAGAGATAATGGATCATGGTTAGATTATTTGTTTGAAAGATAGAACTTTGCACGTTAGTTAAGAGAGCTTTGCAGAGTAAGTTTATATGTTTTGATTGTTGTGGTAGTGGTATTAGTAATAGTGCCTTGTGCACTTCAGTGTGTGCGACAGATGATGAACAAAACCATCAAGGAAGCTTTTGTCGTTCAAGGAAGAGATGTATGAAAGGAAAATACAAGGAGTTCAAAGGATGTTATGCAGTTGTCTGCTGATGTCAAGTTACTGTATGATAGTGTAAAGCATGACAAAGATTTTAAGGCCTTGGAACAGAGACATAACAAATCAAGAGATAGCACTTATTCCTGAATTTGACTTAATGTCCTTGGAATTGACCAAATCTTTTGAAATCTTAAAACTACTGTGGTTCAAAGCAAGCAAAAAGGATGCCATGGACAAGCAAAAAAGCAATACATTAAGTAAATTTTACTAATATAGCCTTACTTAGAAAGCTGATAACACTTTGCTAGGTAAGTAAAAAAGCACTGTAGAGCTATGTAATGCAATTAATACACAACAAAGTCATTAAAATATTTATTTGAGGTTAAACTGAGAGTGGGAATTGTGGGAAATAGAAAAGGTATAAAACTCTCAGAAACCTGGTGAAAGCAAATCTCAGGATGGAGAAATGCAAGAATACTGAAGATGCAAAGACAAGAAACAATAGGGCTATGAGCTGTGTAAAGACAGGCCTCAGGAAAATATGTTAAGCAAGGGTGTAGAAATATGTAAGGTTAGTAAGGAAGATTTATCCATTGTTTTAAGCTATTACAAGCAAACATTGTTTAAAGCAAGATGTACTTGCAGCTTCATTAATTGGCCTGAGCAAACACTTGTCAGCTTCTAATATTATGCTATTGGCTAGAAAGTTGTTAAAAGACTTTTTAACTGAGAACTTCATCTGCTGTTGCTAGTGGCTGAAGCTGCTGCCATCTCCCTTGCTTGCCTCCGTAAAATGAGACTGATGATTGTGATAGAATAAAGGCTTTGAGACAGCTGCTCCAGCATCCCTATCCCATTGTTTGTGTACATAGATATATGTAAATATAAGGTAAGAGAAAAAAGTATCCCAGGAAAACCAACATATATAAATGAAAATAAATTCTCACTAGAGTAAAAAAGGGAACAGCTAAATAAGAGATATTGACCTTTGTCCCTGCATGGAATGAAAAAATAGATACTACATACACTGCCTTAATTTAGAAAATGTAAGTAATCAATATTGGCAAAAATTAATGATACATTAACTTGATGCAACTTTCACAGCACAGTGTATTTTATTTCTTCCCTTCAAACATTCCTGCTTCTTTTGTTGATTGTTTTTTACCTTGTTTTCATTGTCATAACTTCTTTCAGAGATGGTGTGTTTCTGAGATTTTAGCTTGTGTAGGGCCAGAATATTCATCCAGTGATTCTGTCTCCTCTTCTTCCTGTGACCTGTCTTTTCCTCCTTCCCCGTTTCCCTTCCCCTTTCCTCCTTACTTTTTCCTGCTTTCCCTTTCCTCTTTCTCTGTGCCCCCACCTTTTCCCCTTTGCCCTTTCCCCTTTCCTTTTGCCCTTTCATTTCAACAACTAAGGGCATGAAATCTAAGAACAGTGTTTGGCATTAGTTTCAGATCACCAAGTTCTGTGCTGATGCCTGCACCCACCAGGAACTAAGTTCAACCCTATAAAAAATTGTTGCAAAACTTAAGAGGAGAGATGACATGAAGCATTGCCAAATTATACTCCAAAAATATTTCCGATTTACATGCTACTTGAATGAACAGAACCTCATTCCTCTGATACTTTTCACACATTTTTGTCTCAGGCTATGTGGTATGTAAATTATTCATGGTCTACTGGGCATAACTTTATTGCTTATTACAGTTTTGGGCAAGATGTGCTTCTATCACCTGATCCACCAGCAAATGCGCCATTCCTGTCCCCATGCCTTGTCCATGTCTGGTACTTCTCTGGCAGGCAGTTGTGGATAAAAACATTGTGAACAGCAAATGATCGTCAGGATCCTGGGAACATTTGGTTCAGCTCCTCACTGGAGCCCTTGGAAAAGGTAATAGCAAAGCAAGGAAAGTTAAAGCCTCCGGCTGTTGTATGATCTCTAGCATCTTTGGGGAACAGATTCAAAAGAAACCCGAAGGCTTCTCACAGGTATTATTCTACATAGGTGTAAGCAAATATTGAAAATGCATGTAATTATTCCACTAGAATCAAAACATTCTCTTTTGGGTTTGTATAGGCATTTAAAGCATGATCTGGGACTCTTTTCTGAGACGCATGAAAAAGAAAAAGCCAGTATCAATCACTGCCACACACCAAAATAGATACCACTCGCCAACTAAGAATTAATAATAAAGTGCCTCAGTCTGGTCTACCAAAGATGAAATTCAGCCATGACTCATTTAACCCCCCCCCCCCCCTCCATCTTTCAGAACTTCTAAGATATTTTAGTAGTACTGTCTGACTTTCCACAGAATACAGTACTGAATTTCTAAGATTTGTTTCTAAGTATTCATTGGCTTTGTGGCTCC
Source organism: Sturnus vulgaris (assembly GCF_052056855.1). Classification (NCBI taxonomy): domain Eukaryota; kingdom Metazoa; phylum Chordata; class Aves; order Passeriformes; family Sturnidae; genus Sturnus; species Sturnus vulgaris. Next base: position 28,568,100 of record NC_142283.1, read on the forward strand.
AAATGAGCTTGCAGCATGGGATATGCAGCCGTGAGCAGTAAAACACAACATAGCCTTTGTACTCCACCCTATGTATGGGTCAGGTTTGGGAAGAAACTTCTCCTTGGCCAGGGCTCTGAACAGAGGGCCCAGATATGCATCATTATGTCTCACGTCTTAAATATTTTCAAGCCTAAATATGAAATAGTTCCATCTTTGCCCATGAAAGGGCTTATGTATAAATGAATATACACTTTCATTAAAAACAAATGTGCCTCCTAATCTTCCTGCTTACAGAAAATATGCTCAGAGGCAGTCACCATTTTGGGAGCAAGCCATCATAAAAATCTGGCATATATTTCAGTATCAGCATGCAGATATTCACATCCGTTCTGAATTGTATGACAGCATTGTTTGTTTGTGCAAGGCAAATATCTTATATAGCACAAATCACCATGAAATTACTCAGTAGTTACTTGATCATTTAATTAATGTGCAGTTACATAATAACTCCATGACTATTGAAGCCCTTCAGATTGCATTAATTATACTCAGAGTAATTATTCCCATCTGCTGACATGAATCTACGTCATATAGTTTTCTAGACAAGATACATTTTTCAGAAACTCATGGCCGAAGAGAAGATTTTAAAATCAAACTAGTCAGCACAGCAGTGTGAATTTATTTAGTCTAATGCTGCATAATGTAATTATGATATCTCAACAGAAAAGGATACGAATTGTACTTTGTAACTGATGAACCTCTAAGAACAAGATACAAATATATAAATAATAATTAAACTAAAACTTTGTGCTCCTTGGTTCTTTGGATTACAGTGACATGGACCCAAGATCACCAAAATCATTTAAACAGCAGTTTTGAACATTTTTATTCTCTGAAGAAGTGCAGTAGCTCATCTGAGAACCTCTGCTTCCTGTGCATGCTCCACCTTGCTATTTCTCAATGTCTACAAAGTGCAAGGAGTTGATGGGGAAGAGCTACGCATGCCTTTCCTACCCACAGACAAGAATGCAGGGTAACTCTGAACAAAGTAACGGGAGAGAAGCTGAATGTCTCTTCTCCAGCAAAGTGAGAAACAGCTAGTTCCCCACTGTCCATTATAACATGAATTTCTTCTGAAATTATTCCAGTGAAAAAGGTAACATTGCTTTCACTTAAGTTTCTTTCATTAGGATTTGGAGTGCACCCTCAGCTCTTGCTAAACGGACCAATTCCCACATCACAAAACGATGGCATGTCTTTTTGGCCCTGGATCTCTCTGCTGGTCCCCAACTTCCTGTAGCTCATGCCCAGTCCTCTCTGTGCTATCACCTCACAATGGAGATGGGCTCTCCAAAACAGCTTCCCAGCAGCTGCTTTCTGTTCTGCATGGGTTGCCTGCATCCATACCTATAGTGTTGTGAGCAGGAATGCTTTTTAATGAAAACCAGCAATTTAAAAAATTTCATTTCTTTCTTTCTTTCTTTCTTTCTTTCTTTCTTTCTTTCTTTCTTTCTTTCTTTCTTTCTTTCTTTCTTTCTTTCTTTCTTTCTTTCTTTCTTTCTTTCTTTCTTTCTTTCTTTCTTTCTTTCTTTCTTTCTTTCTTTCTTTCTTTCTTTCTTTCTTTCTTTCTTTCTTTCTTTCTTTCTTTCTTTCTTTCTTTCTTTCTTTCTTTCTTTCTTTCTTTCTTTCTTTCTTTCTTTCTTTCTTTCTTTCTTTCTTTCTTTCTTTCTTTCTTTCTTTCTTTCTTTCTTTCTTTCTTTCTTTCTTTCTTTCTCTTTCCTTCTTTCCTTCTTTCCTTCTTTCCTTTCCCAATGCTTAAAATAGCTTCTACCTGAAGTTAGCCTCAAGAACTTCTAAAACCCGTGGTATTTTAGTGTTAGTATGATGATAAATTAGGTGCCTTGAGAAACAGTACCCTGATTCATTAGTGAAATTTTGAGGAAAAGGATCAGTAAAACTACATGCATTTAAATCAGCCCATTCTCTGAAAGTGTTGTATCAAACACCTTATTTTCCACACTTCCAGCTTTTAAGTACAGTGTTAAAATGTCAAGATCTGACTGAGTGAAAGGAAACAATTTTAGAGGGATTCTAGAGGCTACATGAGAAATAAAGATCAGTATCTCTAAGAATGGGGGTAAGGCATTTGCATTGTGGTGGCTGGTGCATTACTTCAGTATATTTTGCTTATGAATTGTTTTCATGATTATGCCTGTCACTATCATTTAGGATGTTTATTGATGTTTTACCATTACCTTGGTCGAGAAGTGGTGTCCTGGAACAGAATACTCAATAGATATTTCCCAAAAAGTCAAAGCAACCAAATGAATCAACTTGAAAAGTTCTTCTCTGTCTGTCATTGCCAGATTCTCCTTGAGTCAAAGTGCTTAAAATGGAAGGTGTTGAGAATTGGTATCAAGGTACATAGCTTTAGTGAATGTCTTCAGTGCATGGGTATCTACGTGGTCTTGAAAGAGCTCCCAAACTACTGTGCCAGTATGCTTGGGCTCATTTTTATAATGTAGGATTTTTTCCCCCTCAAGGGCAGTCTGCTCTGCTCCTCTGGATTCTAAAATCATGCATCTGGACTATACCTTTTTAAGGCTCTCAACTAGAGTGTTTTTGCCTAGTTTGCTAAGAGATTTTCATTACTTTCCCCCTTGTCCTCATCATTGATAGATACCATTAACAGAAAGCTTCAAATTGTCATGAGACGTGAAGCATAATAAATAGACTCTGCTCCTTCAACTGGCATTAAGTTAGCTGTGTGTGTTGTCTATCCTTATAAAAACATTCTCTCAGGATACCGGTGACTTGAAATACACCTGTCCTTACAACAAGAGAAAACTCATATGTCTGTATTTTTTGATATATGTTCCTTTGATTTGCTTTTGAGGTAAAATAAACACACTGTACAGGTATAAAAGTCAGTTCATTTGCATATATTATGCATTTGAAAAAAATATGACATTGCTTAAGGTATCAATAATAAAAGGCAAAAAACCCTTGCAATTAATGACACAATAAAAAATAGTATTTAAATAGATTATATATTCTTTGTAAGTTGACTTTTAAAAGCAGGTTGCAAAAATACTAATTTTTCATCTTATTAATTTGCACTGTGTTTCTGATATCAGATGTGAAAACAAGAAACCACTGCAATTTATTATACTTTAGCAAAAACTGTCAGCTTTACTTAAGATACTAGAAAATAAGTCGCATCAAGGACTGTAAGATCCCATTGAGTTTAGGAAGCAGAATCCCCTCAAATGGTGAAATAATTGCTATGTTTATATTTGGAAACTTAGATGGTGTCTTCATAACCCTGTGCCTGCAATCTCTTTTTAATACCTACATGCAAGCCAAAAATGCACTGTTTTCTGTGATGACTGCATTACCTGAGGGCCAAAGCTTGTTTATTAATATTGCAATTGTCTGTAAGCAAATATATAAAACCTGCTTTCTAACCACGTGCAAATGAGCCCTCCTCTAATCTGGGAATTACTGAGTTAGGTAGTGTCATAGTTACAGAAGGTTTTCATAAAACCCCTGTTGTTTTACTTTCAGACATATGAAAAATGGTCAGGTTTCTTTCAAGAAAAATACAGATTCGCTTCAGAAATCAAGAAGTAAATGTTGCTGATTTCTTGGCAGTGCTGTGGGTACAGTACTGCCAAATCACTTACTGTACAGTGTGAGGCTGTACCAAGCAGCATAAAGGAGAACTCACTGTGCTAGTCACATGCATCAATTAGCTATGGTAACAGAATTGTTTTTAAACCAGGATTTGGACTTCATTTAAATCAAACTTGCCTCTAATTTACATGTTACAAATCACTCTGGCTGGAAAGAAACTGTGATGAGACTCTGTAATTAGATTTTAATTTCAGGCAAACAGGCAGGGATGGATTTGGGAGTAAAATATACTCCTTGCTTGTATAACACATATTAATTCTTTAGATAAATAAAGATTCATGCTTCCCACCCCTGCCAGAGAATTACTCAACCTTTTTAAAGGAGCTATATTGTTAAATAGTTCTCTTCAGTCTTAAGCTGAAAACCAATATACCTTGATTAAGATGAGATTAATATTACTTGGTGAGAAGCTAAGCTGTCATATAATAGTCTGAAGGATCCTCAAAAAGTCAAAAAGATATTACAACACAGCATGAGCTACTCTCTGATCTTCTAAATATCTACACTGCATTTGCTTCTACAATTTCTGTCTTATCTAGTCTTCTTTATGTTCACCTTTAAGTTTCTATTAAAACCCCAATAAGTAGTATGGCTTCTAACACTGAGGATTTAATACTGTACAGAAATTAACCACCTCAAGTACATGCATTTGCACTTCAAAATCCTTCCTGCCACTGCAGTGCATTTTCATGATGAGAAAGTCTGGACAGAACTATCAACGTAAGCATGTATATATTGCAGCATGGAGATATAGACATAAGCATGTCTGTATCTGTTTTGTTTGGTGTTTTGGTTTTTTTTTAATCCAAATATTACAATGCACTAAATGCTATTAATGTGAGGAATAAAAACATCAGAAATTATTTTAAGTATGCTAAGTATTCTAACTAGCTATATTGGAGTAGTATGATGAGTGATGCGTTTTTCACCTGAATTTATATCAGGCATGGTAGGAATATCTTCAGCATCCAGTGCAGAATATCTTTACAAAACAGACCTTTTTTCAAGTACAAAGTTCCCTCTGGAGAAAAATGCAGTAATTCAATTCAGCTCCTAAAAACTGTCAAAAGCAGCACAAACACCATGTGTCTGTAAGATCACAGACACACTGTGTGGCTGTTGAAGATCCCTGTATAAGGTGCTTGCTTGCCCATGGGGCAGTCTTGAAGTGAATGGGCAGAGGGAGAAGCTTCCTTTGCTGTAGGGTATTTGGAAGATCAGTGGCTGAATCAGAAGGAGACCCCCTCTCCCAGCTCCCAAGTTTACTCATTTGGCCATGCCACTCTTGATGGGAAAGAAATTGTCAGACTCATTCGTTGCAGGAATCACCCTAATTTGCTGTGACTTCACCAGCAGCAGCGCTGGCTGGGCAATGTGAGACATATCATGCTCATTATCATATGCTCAAACTGTCACCAGCTCTTGCGCAAAAGCAGAGGAGGAGGGTGCAGTGTGTTGAGGTGGCCCAGGTATATGAGTCAAGAACAGATCTTGTTCCTACTTTTGAGAAATCAGAGGGCAGGGCATGATCTGTATTCTGCAGTCCCCTGGTCTGCTTTTGTTTCTGGGAGCAGGGAGCAATGTCCTGAGGCCAGTGACTTGAGGGTCACACTGGCTACTTGCTACCCAGTGAGGTTTGAGCTGGTTTATGTAAAAACAGGAATAAGCTCCTCATTTGCTGAAATAAAGCATCCCTCCACTGAGGTGCTGCAGTCCTTTGGTGAGATACAAGCTCTGAGCTGGCCAAATGAAGTACAGGTTCTGCTGAATCTGCCTGAAACATTTTTCTTATATCCCAGCTGTTACAGCACCCAGTCAACGGAGCTGTGAGATGAGGAACATATGCCTGTAACACTTCATTTCAACAGGCTCATTTAGTGTCTCTTACTTTGATCTTTCACTGTATACTTCCTGTAGTTGGAGTTAGTTACAGACTGAAACAAAGCCCAGAGCAACCAAAGAGGATTTCTCCCCCCTTAAATACTCCTTTTGTACCAGATTCTGTTACCAAGTGTGTCAAATGAACCAGCTGGAAGACAGTGTCTCTGTGAAAATGCTGCCAAGTTTTGAGCTCTTTGTAGCTGTCTTTATGGTCACTGGTATTGTACCATTATGGTTACTCTGAACCGGCTACAATTTTTCAGACCTGGTAATGTTCTTTATGGTCTCCCTTAGCTAGAAACAGCCCAACCTAAATGCAATACAAAGCTGCAGAATTTTCTGGCTGAGTCAAATAGTGCCTTGCCACTAGACCTATATCCTTCTGACACAGCACTGGAGTCAAGGCTAGCTCCTGGAACCACACTGAGAGTGGGCTGTTCCCCAAAAGTGATTAGGGATACAGCTCAGGGCAGATACTCTATGGCACACATATAATAGGTGCAAGTAGAGACAAAGATGAGGGAGAGGTCTTCCATATGGTTTCCATGCAGGCTTTACTCCAGGGAAGAGACAGGGACCAAAGGTGAAGAAAGTGGGTGTGCAAGGACTTTTATATGGGAGAAGTTCTAGGGGGAGAGTACAAATCTTTAACCAATCGGGGATATCCTGAGGAGGAGCAAAAGGCAGGGTTTACACAAGCAAGAAGCAATGAGGGAAGCAGGGGGAAGAGAATGGGTCACTTGGGCCAATGGGGCATCGAGTATTAAGAGATGTCCAAAGGGGATGTCCAAGCAGGGGCTGGCCCAAGGGAGGATTGACAGGGAGCTTGCTGCAACGAGGGGAGGTATTGGGGTGGATTGACAACAGGAGTAGGTGGAGCAAGGGTAGGAGGGTACAGCTCTGGTTAAACCATTAGCATAGGGGACAATGGAACAAACCATTAGCAGAACATCTTTCCTCATCCCCACATCTTTCCTCATCCTTCATAAAACCCAGTGAATTTTCAATCCTAAGCATAGGCTTTTATATTTACAATTAGCTATTCAGGTGGGGCTAAATGATTTCTTAAAATAGAAGCTTCCATATGCAGCAGTAATGTTCTCTTTGCACAAGTATGGGAAGAGAGTAAGTCCCATTAAACTTACTGTAATCTTCTCCAAAAGAAGGGGTCTAAATGTCATAAGCAAGTTTTGGCTACAATGGAGACAAAATATTGCTAAAAATATGTCAGTGAGCACAGACGGCTGGAGAACACAGTGTCTGAAAACATTTTGTTTTCACAATCGTGTACATTTCTTCCTGTTTTCATCCTTGTAGCATAGCAATCAGATGAAAATAAACCACTGGCACTGACCTATAATAAGATTATTTTCTAAGAGTACCACCTGGGTCTGTGTACAGAGAATATCTTTCACTGTCAGGTCCAGTTCTGTTATTTCAATGATCCTTGTTAAAGGAGAAATAAGATTTATATATAAATGAGAGCAACTCTGAGGAATAAATCTTTGCTAGAATTCTGTGGGTTTTAAAAATTAAGTATGTAAATGTTGTACTGCATAAGCATGAGGTACATTTCAAAAATATGGGGAATAGAAATTTAACTGGATTTCAGCTATTCTGGATTTTCACTCCCATGCTCATTTCATTACAGTATGGAATTGCAGAGGGAGTCTTGTCATTCTCAAATCTCAAAGCTTCTCAGACTTTCTAATGTGCACATTCGGTGGCATGTTGTTTTACTATTATATGTCAAGGTGGCTACTTCATAGTTTACAACAGCATTAGAGATCTTTCTGATAAAGTTCATGGGAAAAAGAAAGTTCCATTACATTTCCCAGAATTCTAATCTTGTTTATTTTTCTGTCAAAGAGCCTTAATTGAAGTCATTGAGTTCCCCAGCACATACTTGTAAGCAAAGAAAACTTGAAGAATTCCCTTGTGAATATAAAAAAAAAATAGATACGCATCTGAGAATTAAGGAAGAAGTTTTCTTCTGTGTCCTCTATCCTACAAAGTCAATCAAAGCAGAGTAATTTAAATATTGAGTATTGTGTGTGAGATTTTGTGGAACTGTTCTAACATTGCATACTCACCATTTTCCTCAATTTTTAACAGTTAATATTTGCAGAGATGGGACTGCAATCCAGGTGCCCAGATTTTTTAGCTATGTTAGCCACCTAAAAATGTGAACAGCAGCTAGAAGTTCTTCAAAAGTCTGATTTTTTTTTAAATAACCTATAGAGAGGGTCTCTGTACTGCTAGGACCTTAAAAAATGTCATATGCGGCCTTACTTGGATTGAACACAACCAAAATGCAGAAAGAAATACATGACACAGAATCTGAACACGTTCAATAAGAAGTTACAGTACAAGCTCTCCTGGGAGAATAACAAACCTGTAAAATCAAACCTGGGAGAATATCACCTCTAAATTTTATTTTAGGAAGTGATATTAAGGGAGGGATACATTGAGAAGAAAAAGACTCAGTAATAGAGATTGAAAAAAAATTTTAGTAAGATTAATGAATAATAAAGCTAATATTTATATCTCTATAGCATCTGTATCATCTATATCATCTGTATCATCTAGATCATCTATATCTCTGTATCATCTGTATCTCTACATCATCTATATCATCTGTATCTCTACATCATCTATATCTTTATATCTCTATCATCTATATAATCTATATCTCTATATCATCTATATCTCTATTTCATCTATATCTCTATCACTCTCAAAATAAGGTTGTAATCCAGAAGTGGCCACCAGTTTGAATGATAATCCTCAAGCATCTGGGAAAAGATGTCTTCCCAGAAATAATTTACCCTGTGAAAAAGAGTTGTGGGGGTAAAAAACTTGAGAAAGGAGCAAATGAGAAAGGAACAAATGTATTAGACATATGGCTTGTTTACGTCTTGGTTTGAAAGACATGCGTCTGCCAAGAAAGGCAGGAGCCTGTTTTTAAAATGGAGAATGTAAACTCCCTCCCTCCAAATTATTATAATTTTGAAATTAAGGGGCTCTCAGGCAAAGATATGGGAATAGGAATAACAGTTCTTTACTAGGAAAATTAAAATAGAAATACAGTATTACAGAGAACAAACCCAAAACACTGACAGAGTGAGAATACAACCTGACACCCTGTCAGTCAGGGTGTTGGTAGCAGTCCCATTAAATGGTGGCTGCATCCTCCTGGATGACAGATGTGGTTCAGTTGACGCAGTGATCCTGTAGAAGGGTGCCGTTTTCCTCTGAAGGTCTAGTGATGATGTGGAAAGGTCTGGTTTTTCCTCTGGAATCCAGTGGGAAAAGGCTGCCTTATTATTACAGATCTCAGTTTTTATCTAGATAGGAAAGGCTGGGGTCCTCCCCCTGGTTGGTTTCCAGGTTTTGGAATCTGTGGCTTATGGCAAAGGGTGTGGGTGAAAAGGCCCTGCTTGGAGCTGCCAGTCACAGCTCTGAGCAGGCCTGTGAGAGCAGGAGGGCAAGAGCAAGAGAGTAAGAGGTAAGAGAGGAACGGGTAAGAGAGCAAGGGGTAAGAGAGCAAGGTTCCCGTTACAATACAATAAATCTTCTTCTGTGTTGAATATTCTAATTTTCACTAACCAATCTAATACAAGATACAAATTTTATAGCATTTACATACAGCCTATAAGAATCATTATATTACTATTCTGTGTTACACTTTAAACCCTAAAACTGCTTTTTGGACTTCTTTTGCCAAGCTAGTAGGGTCTTCTCTCACCCTTGGACCTGTCTGCAAGCAGAGGGAATTGTTCAATCAAGAGAGGATTAATTTCACCTGACCATACTATTGTTTTCTAGTTGTTCGGTAACTAAGGTTTGGTATTTCAAAGATTACTTTCATTTCAATTTCGCTTATAGTTTTCATATTCTCAAAATCTTTTGCCAGGCAATCATATTTATAAGGTTTTTTTGTTTCATCTTCCCCAACAACCCAGAAGGAAGAAAACTTGTTAAAAAAAAGCTAATATATTTTCTGACTGCGTGGTTTATCATGTTGATGGAGCTGCACTCCATAGATAGCCTCAAAAATCTTTAGGGCCTGGTCAGAATGAGTAAAATCACAAAGTATGGAGACAACATGAACTGAGAAGAAAGGAGTACAAGAGGCAGTGCAAACTGTGACATCTCACATAGGTACCATTAAGGTCTCTGTGCTGTCTGATATTTGAGGATAAGACAACAGAACCCCTATATTCCCCCCCGCCCCTTCTGCAGATTAGAAAAGAGGGACGATCTCTGGAGAGCTCAGGCTAATTCAGGAGTCCCGTGGTTATGGAAAGTTTGTGATTCTGAAAATAGTTTTCAAATCTAATTATGCTGAATTTATGTAAAATATAATTACGTAAAATGTAAAACATCTTTTAAAAAGTGCTGTTCAACAATGAAATGTTTCTGTCCTTTTCAGACTGCTAGGTTTGAAATCATGCCAACAATACCCTTTTGCAGCTGTTTTTATTGGTTCAATTTCCTTTCTGTTATCCATTTATTTGTTCTGTGCTTGTTAGCATTTTGTGCTAGTTCTAATTTCCTCTCCCTATCTAATCTACGTAATTGACTCAGTTCAGATGTCAGATTCCTCTTTTATTCATATCAAGGTTCACATATTGTTTTAACTCCTCTTATGAAAAGCCATCTATCTCTGTGTTAAGTACTGACAATATAAGCTATATTTGCTAGGAAAACAAGGCTGAGCTTTTATTTTCCTATGAATGTGTGAAGAGCCTTTGGGTTTGCAGTGCCCACTAGCAGTAATGGGAACTGTGCAAAATCAATCTGTTTTACCTATAGTTCCCATTTGATTCATTTAGTCCTGACCATATAAGCAAATAATCAGATGAAAATTTCAGTGTCTAGATTTTAGTAAAAAAATTAGATCATTCTATCTCAATTTTATATTACATTTTTGGGTCAAAATATTTGACATTTAAAGCTCATCAATGTATACTTAAAGATTTTCTCACATTCTTGGTCTACTGTTACTCAGGCAAAACTGGAACACAGACAGTTCAGTAAGAGTTCAGCCTGAATTGAGTTGGATAAATGTGGTTAAAAAATTCAAGATTTGTCAAAACATTTTTAATATGTTTGAAAATTACAAAAAATTCCATTGATTCGTTCTGACTCTGTAACCAAGGCCTTATCGGTTTTCTCAGATAAGAGGGAAGAATACACAGAGCTGTTAATTATACAGAAGTGATATAAGTGCTCATACCTTTGGTTAACACTCCAAAGTCCATTTTCACCAACATCCGTAGTTCTGTTCACCAAGAACATGGTCCAGACCTCACAGGAGTCAATGGCAATGACCCAACTCAGAGAAGTGAGTTCTGGAGCCAGCAATAGTGGAGATGAACTGAAGCCTGTTTTTAAAAAACATGAGAGGGCTAGGTAAAGCTGAAGGTTTTGGTGATGAAAGTGCTTTGGTGGCAGAACAGAATCAGCCCTTTGTTTTCCAGCAAAACCTTTTGTAAAAGTGAAGATTATTGATGGTAAAACAGGCTTCAGCAATTAAAAGGAAGGAAAATCAGTACATGACACTTGCAATGAAACTGATTCAATTTCTATTTGGGTTATTGTGGCATGTCAAACAGATCAGGTGAACTTAGTAACCCCCTGTACTTAAATTATGAAAGGACATATGAAGCAAAAATGTTTATATTTTTGTTTATCTAGGAAGACAAGCTTTACAGCACTCTACCTGAAACTGAAACCTTAACATGATTTATGAATTAAAAGATCTTCTTCAGCAGCAAATCCCATAAAATTTTTCTATTTCACAATAAGCCAAAAGTCATGATGGGTAACAGCACTCTTTTAGTGATGACATTGATGTCTGTTTTCAAGTGAGATTCAAAGCCCCAGATAAAGACTTTTTCTCTTAAATCAGTGAATCCCCCTAAAAGTTATTAAGTGTCTAGAGAGAATAGACTGCATATACCAGACCCAAATGAAAATGACGGGTGAAAGCTCGGAGTAGCACAGAATTAAGGAAAACGACTGAAAGTCTAGAACAGTGGGTTTGCAACCCTGAAAGTTGCTACACTAAAAAGGCTGTCCATGAACTTAGTTGAGAACAGGACCCTCGGAGTAAGCTCAAAGATGCATCTTGCTGGGCACAGATCTGACTGCAGCATAAGCGTGGGAGCTCTGTGTTGGGAAAGTCTCCTTTGATCCTCATTACAAGTGTGGAAGGAACACATACAGACATGCTTTGTAAATAAGCAGGATCACACTAAACATTTTATCTGGCTCAGAACATCCACTTCCAATGGTTTGTTTTAATGACTTATTTACATGGTAAATTCCTGCATTATTCTGTGTTTACTTTGCAGGTAGTGAGTCAGACTAGCAAAATGAAATGCAGAATCTCAAGGCTCTCTCAGTCGTGATCCAAAAGTGACATTTTGCTGCTTTCTGAAGGGAGCAAGCATGCACTCAGTACTCACATCATCATTTTGAAAAGCCAAATTAAATTGGTGGCAAAGAAAAAGAAATGAAATGTGGCATTAGGATCCAGGCTTGGGTAAGCTCTTACCAAAATGATTGCCTACAGTTCAGCTCACAATAAAATATGCAGAAACTGGTAAAATTGCTGCACATACTATGGAGCAGCTAGGTCAAGAGTGTGATAGGCAGCTGACGCCAGCTTACCAATGAAACTGTGTGCAATGTTCTGTAGTGTCTTCTCACTGCTCGTGGGAGAGCATGAGAACATATGGCTTCTCTGGAGCAGCCTATGTGGTGAATTAACAGTGTATAATCTTGGAGAGATATATGCTGATTTGGTCTATTTTGGCTCTAGATGCTGAGATTGACTGACCTCCACATGACCAGGACACCTTACACTTCTTGTGGTCCCTGAAAATTTTTTCTCCTTTTCTGTGTTTTTAAATGATTTTTTCTTGTAGAGGGCAGTTGTATGGCTTATGACACAGCAGACTCATAGAAGCAAGGATGTCTGTTCTTGGGTAGCTGAACCAGGCTGAAATTTTTTGCAGGCACTGTAAGGCTCTATGCCAGTAATCTTTCACATATCATCAATCTTCTTAAAATGGGATGTCTTGACAGAGGTTGTTTCAAGGAAAATCTCCCCAGGTGTGGAAGGTGGTGAAGGAGTCCCTCAAGATACAAGCCATTTATTGAATATGCACTTAGATGAGTTATATTTCAGTGGCAAGATAGGTTTATAATTAGTTTCAAAAGAGATAATGAGCCCTGTGATTAAGTAATGAAAATATCCAAATGTTCTGACAGAATTTTGTATTTGTGAGTATTGTAAGATTTTGTGAGTATTGTGATTATTTGTGGGATTTTATATGCTGTGTGGTGGACCATTATTAAGATCCTGCTGCATGTTACCTCTTCTGTTATACACAGAACAATCTCTTACCTTTAAGGTGAACCACAGGTCAAAGAAAATGGGTTGAAAAATTATCACATCTTTTCTAATGCATGTTTGTTTCATATTCAAAATGAATCTTTTCAAATACTTGTAAAACTTAGAGCAGACTGTTGTCATCGGTCTTGACTGTACATTTAAAGGCATGAACTATTTCACCATCCTCTTGTGACTGACTAACTTTTCCATGCCCACCAAAATCTGGGTGATCTTCTCATTGTGATAGTTAAGATATCTCAGGAGTTTTTGAATATGTGTCTCTCAAATGGAGAAATGAACATCCTACCAAAGATTGTATTACTTAATCTGCTCTCTGTGTTCTTAACACTTAGCATGGAGAAATATTTAGTTTGCAGGCTTGTGGAGCTTCAGCAGTTTGATTCAAATGGAAATGTGTCCAGGAGTCTTTATCCCACTATCTGGGAATACTCCACTGACAGGTTTATCACTTGAATCAGTAAACCTGTCTATGACACTTGTTTTGGCATTTTTCATTAGATGAAATTGTTTCAGGCATAATGAATACAAAGGTCTGAGCATCTTTCTTCAGCCAAATTAAATAAGATTCCCTGTGTTTTCTTAATCTGTAGAAGAGCCTTGGGAATAGCTGATCTCAGTTAACTTGATCTCATCCAAGATTTGAAGCTGATTTATTTCTTTGCTTGCCTGACAGATTAACATCAGACTTCAGAGTAATTTCCTACTCAAGTGTGTTTATGCAATGCACAAAGTTAATATCTTTTTGCATTCTAATTGTCTGCAAGAAGGTTTTCAAGGAAGCAAGAGAAAGGGAGAGAGCTTCAGGTGAGCCAGGACAGACCTGTGGATAGTTCTAAAAGCAGATGTGGCATTGATCCCACAATGTATCAAATCCAAGATGGCAGAGGTTTCTTAGAACACAGTATTTACATCCCACATGCTTTGATACTGATTTTAGATGGACAAGTAGCTAATCTACAGAAGACTTGCTCCTTTTGAGCAGTGCTTATGGAGGTGCTGACCCTTCTTAAGACAGCTGTGATATGTGGTGCTATTAGCAGCATGTTCATTCATCACATAGATGCCTCAGGATTGACAGGACCTTCTGCAATGTCCTCACTTCTGGTGTGCATTTTTTTTGCCCTTCTATGGGCAGTGTGCTGCACAGGGTATGTATTGACTCTTGGCAATGCAGAGAAGTGCCACAGCTTCTGAAAAGGTAGAAAAAACCTTTCCATAAAGTTTGCAACTCATACTCCAGTGCTCATTGCTCATTTATTTAAATATTAGGCACACTTTGCCTACTGAGGGTAACACGCTGCAGAGACTGGTTAAGAATTGGACCAGCCAAAGACACACACAGCAGGCGTAAATGCTGAGTATGAGTTTCTCATGTGCAAACTGAAATCTATTATTGTTGAGCAGTGCTGTAGTTGTTTTCTTACTTCTGTAACTTACTTCTGATGAATCTTTACTTTCCTGTATGTAATAACATTCCATATAGGTGTGGTAGACCACACCTATAAAAGACAGAGTATATGGAAAAAAAACAATCTAAACAATTTAAGTAATCTATGTGCAAAATCCAAGAGGTGGGAAGAGGTAAGACAATGTAATTTTCACTAACATGCAGTGCCATATGAATATCGTGAAAAAAATAAATGCAGCATGAAATTTTCTTGTCACATAAAAATAAGGACTGTATTTTCAATCAAGTACAGAATATCAATTTTTAATTTTTTAATTTTGCCTATAGAAAAAACTGGACTGACAAAACAAGACATACTACTGCAAATCTTTCCATTTCTCAACAAAACAAGTATATTTCTATGTCTTATGATGCAAGTACTAATAAACTACGAAGTTTTGGTAAAAATGATCTAACACATCTATTTAAGGCAACCCATTATAAATGTAAATAATAGTAACTTTACAGTTACTACTAGTAACTGAACAGTTACAAAGTTCTTGTTTTTTCTTCCTATGGAATTTATTTAGCAGACATCACTAGAATAATCTATTATTTATAATATCTTAAATTTTAATGAATATGGATATGAAAAATGTTAAAAATTGAAATATAGAAAATGTCTCATTATTGTGTTGATTAATCTGACCTGCGAGTTCAAATCCACAAGTGCATATGAGTTGGCTGGTCTAAGCCATAGACTATTTGTCTACTAAATAGGTTGAAGAACTAATTCTTCACAGTCAGAAAAGAGATGTATTGAAAAAATAATGTATTCTAGTGTCAAGACTGTGAAATATATTAATTATGAGGAGAAAAGTAGTTTAAAAAATTAACTAATTTGAACCTTTGCCTAAAATTCTATGCAAAATGAATTAACATTGAACAAAATAAATGAGACATTTTATCTGTATATTTCGGTGTAGTTCTGTAACTCATTGGTTATGTGGATAGTATGAGTCAGTGGAAAACTAGGTTTGGAAAAGCCAAACACCTCATATTTTTTATGTGGTCAAAGATTTTAATTTTTCAGACTTTTTGCTCTTCTCTTCTAAGATTTGGTGGTAGATTTCAAGAGAAAAACAAGTCAAGTAATCTCTGGAAATTTTCTTTTCAAACTTAATTTTGACAGAATGTTGTGAGGACATTTTGTATGAATGAAGTATATTTGGCTGATCAAAGCAGAATTCAATATAAATTTAAGCTCTAGTCTTCCAATGAATCTTTTCAAAATATGTTAGGAGAGAAGCTACTTTTAAAAATTAGACTGAATTTTTATTTATCCCATGGACTTGGTGACAGGATAGGTTACTTGTTTTAAATAAATATACCTGTGCAAACAGTGTTGCACCTTTGGATGGTGGCAGACCACAGGAGAGAAAGGAACCATAGAAAGCTACAAGAATCTCAAATCATTGCACCTAAGAATAAAGGAACAGATAATTGTAGAAAAATGAAAATAACTCTAACATGAAAATGCTGAAAGATATAACGCAAAGTACAGCTTACAGTTCTTGCCAGGAAACTATCTAACAGGGAACTACTAAAGAGTTTAATTTTGGGGAGTTTGACAATGGTACCTGATAATATGCCAAAACAAGTTTTTTAAATTTAGGACAAAAAATAAAGGCTCAGAGACTCCAATAGTTTTCCTCAGTGGACGCTTAAGAACAAGGCTGTGTTCCTAGGAGAGGGAGTTATCCTTCTTTCCCTTGACAGACCATACAGGAAGAACAGAAGGATACAGCACATATGTACTAATCAATGTAAAAATCAGAGCATCATTAACCCTGGACCACTCTCTTTGAAAAGGTTGTCACTGGGATGCTAAAAAAAGTAGAGTCACCTCTCCAAATGTAAAGAAATATCATGTACCTTTTTGGTGTTTTTGTGATTACACTAATGAGCTCCTGAGTTCATAACATAGAGGGTGCCCTCAGGTTTATGGCTCAAAATCTTGGGCTGTGCCTGGGTTGCCAGGTGGCTGCCTTCTGTGGTTTGATCTGGTCTTCCAGCCCAAATCATCACACCACAACTTCCTTCTGCTCTGTGCATCCAGGTTTCCTACAGAAACCTGGATGTGTGTGTATATGAGAGCTGCGAGGATCAGTGTGCATGCCTGAATCCCACCATTGTGTGAGCTGACATGGCCATGGGCTGCCAGATCTGGGAGGCACTCTTGTCTCCCCTTATGTAAACTTTCTCTTCTCAGGTCTCAGAATAATAAAATTTTCCAGCTTTTCCAGTGTGCTAAGATACATCCACGAGCACTTGTAAGTCCCACATATGCTACAGTAATAGGTCTTAAAAACAGACAAATGGCAGATTTATAAGCTGCTCGTCCAAGAAAGTGTCATATATTTTTCATCTTCTCTAAATTATTTTACTTTTCCTTGTACAATAATGATTTTTAGCAGTACTAATTGAAAAAAAGTCTTAGCCAGTTGTGATTTTTGTTGATTTGTTTGACTGTGGAATGGGCTATATTACCTATGAATAATTGGATATCCACTTCATATTCAGTACAGTGAAGTGAAGTAATTCACAAGATGACATAAGTAGTCTAGGACAAACTCAAATTTACTCAGAGATCCCTCTATGCTCCTTACACTCCCACATTTTCAGAGCACCTGTCTATTTGCTTGGAAATAGTGTATTACAGCTCTTTTGGTGCCTAAGAGTACAGATTTTGATTTTGGCACACTAGCCTCTGTGCTTTATCTTTTTTAAAAAGGTAGGTGACTGTCGACTGTAATTGTCATTATAAATTTAGAATAATGGTGGCATATAATTTTGGTCTCTGCCCAAATGCAGCACGTTTTAATATCAAGACTCCACAATTAAATGGATAGTCAATGACAAACAAACTAACAGCACTTTGTATTAATCTGAATTATATAACCCAAATACTATTGTATTTCTGCCTAGTCCAGTATCTCTATTATTGCACCCACATTCTGAAATGCTTCTGCTGTTATCACAAATGCATTGTGGCGTGTGAGTCTTCAACACACCTCTCATTTTACTAAGTTGGAAAGAAAAGGATAGTATGTGAAGAAAATATTGGCTACAAATGCCAGGTAAATATTGCTGAGTAAAACACCATTGTGCAAGAACGCACACACAAATGCCACTCAATCAGCCTGCAAGACGAGCTCTGGAGGATGTTGATGGTTCTTAACCAACTTCACACTTCCACATAAAAATTTGCAGCCTTGTCCTCATTCTGTAAGTCTTTTAGTCAAGTCCTTTGCCTTTTCGTTTGCCCCTTCTTTTCCTCTTGCACCACACCCTTCAACTCCCATCCGTCCTCTGCCTGCTATCATGGATGATATCCAAAATCTAGCTACCAGTATTCTGCCTCTCAGGGGGAATATGGTTTTCCCGCTGTTCTGTCTTGGCAGGGGGAATTGCCTACAGTACCAGCTTACCACCTGTAAAACCATCGAGGACCCATTCTCTCAGAAATTTCTATGAAAGATGCCCAGATACCCGAAGAGGTCTCCAGATCTCCTTCAGCATTTGCAGCTGGCTGCTGTTTTCTGGTTTTTTTCACTTTATTTTTGACTCTTTTCCTGAAATGGCTTTGTTTCTTTCAAACAACAGCAGTTGTTGGATAGTTAATGATAGTTTTAGCAGCTCAAGAGGAAATTGGGAGAAAGACTTGAGGGCAGAAGAAACACTGACAGCATAGCCCTACTATTAAGTAGTATTTGAGTTTGACCTGCAGATCAGGTGTACAGAGAACTTTTCCTTAGAGAAAGGAACAATAGCTACTTACCAAAATTCCATCAATCATCTCTTATCAGGTATAAAAGCACTGATGCAAAGAAAGAGCGCTTATTTTTTACTCAGAATAGTCCAAAAAAGAAAAAATGTCAGCTAGCAAGAATACCTCTTCAGTTTTCACTGCAAGCTGGATCAGCCTCATAAATGCCTAAACTCATATATAAAAATGTTAATGTTTTCCAGTTGCTACTCTGAATTTATATTTATTGCAATACAATGTATCCATTAGCTCATCTATCACCAGTAAATTTGTTACTGCTTCGAATATATAGTACATAACTTTGCAGCAATTTCATTTTACAAGCTAATAATGTACTGTAATGTAGCTTACAATATCATGTAGATGTATTTGATTAGGGAGGTTCAGCAGTCAGTCAGGTTGAATAGTGGATTACATGAGAATCAAATTTTTAACTTATTTGCTGTACAAATGAACAGCTTTGTTGCACATTAAACATGTTAATTTAACAAGTGTGTCATTTTATTACCTCAAATATTCATTGAAGAGGAACAAATGGTATTTTGACTCAAACTGAAACATAGTAGACCTAGAATGGTTTTTTGATGCTTAACATATTTATTCTTTAAAGAGAGTAATAATTGTATTTGAATAGTATCAAAATTTATTGTGTGTATATTTATGTATTTATATATTTTATACTGTATTATAGTGGCTTCAGGAGCTTGCCAGAAACAAGAGAGATGGCTAATATGTTTTCCTGAAATGTTATTAAAATAGAGGATTTTTTTTTTCTTTTCTTCAAACAAAACAAAGCTTCAAAAATATACTACATAGGACATGGATAATATTTTAGAAAATTTTTGAAAATGTTACCATTTTTTGCTTACTATATGGATGTGTCAAAACTCATATCTGTGTTCTGTGTGGAGAAGCAGTGTCCCTTATGCCATTTGCAAGCTGAGGCCTAAGGCAGGGATGTCCTTACAAAACACCATTTCCTTCATGTGCTCCAGTGGGAGTGTTTTATCTCGAGTGGGTTTAAAGATGTTCCTGCTCATGGGGTAGGAGTAATGTGGATTAATATTTAGCTTCTTATTCAACTTATTATTGCAGTAGAGGAAAAAAATATCAGGACTGTATTTTAAGAATGGTGGTTATCAGGATTTCAAAAATGACAAAGTTCTAGAGAAGCTGGTTTTGGACTTGTTTCAACAGCTCCATGTTCTTCCTGTGCTGGGGCCCCAGAGCTGGAGGCAGCTCTGCAGGTGAGGTCTCACCATAGTGAGAGGAGGGGCAGAAGTCCCTCCCTCACCTTCTGCCCAAACTGCCTTGGATGCAGCCCAGGACACATTTGGCTTTCTGGGCTGGGAGTGCCCATGGTTGGCTCATGTCCAGCCCCTCACCAGCACCCCCATGTCCTTTGGGGCAGGGCAGCTCTCGATCTGTTCATCCCCAGCCTGTACTGAGGGTGCTCTGACCCAGGTGCAGCACTTTGCACTTGGTCTTGTTACATCTCATAAGATTCCCAGGGCCCACTTCTTGAGCTTGTTCTGGTGCCTCTGGATAGGATCCCATCCTTCAGGAGTGTCAACTGCACCCCTCAGCTTGGTGTCTTCTGCAAATTTGCTAGGAGTGCACCTGATCCCTTCATCTACACCATTAATGAAGACAGTAAATAACACTGGTCCCAAAACAGATCCCTGAGGGACACCACTTGTCACTGATGTCCATCAGGACTCTGAGCCATTGACTACGGCCCTCTGGATGTGACCATCCAGCCACTTTGTTATCAATCAATTTACAGTCCATTCAAATCCTACATTAAATCCATCTCTCCCCAGTTTAGAGAGAAGGATGTTTTTGGGGGACTGTGTCAAAAGCTTTACAGAATTTCAGATAAATGACATCTGTAGTCCTTCCCTTGTACACTGGGAGTCACCCCATTGTAGAAGGCCACTAGTTTGGTCAGGCAGGACTTGCTCTTGGTGAAGCTGTGCTGGCTCTCTCCAATCTCGTCTCTATTCCCCATGTGCCATAAGACAGTTTCTAGGAGGATCTGTTCCATCATCTTCCCAGGCAGAGAGGTGAGGCTGACTGGTTGGGAGTTCCCAGAGTCTTCCCTTCTACCCTTCCCTTTTTAAAGATGGCTACAGCGATTCTCTTCTTACAGTCACCTGGGCGTTCCTGAGGCTCCCATGAATTTTCAAATATCATGGAAAGTGACTTGGCAACTTCACTGGCCAATTTCCTGTGCATCAGATAGATCAGAGATTACTGCAGGCTCCTGGTTGTTACCACCCAGGTCAGCACAGACAGCATCGCACAGAACAGTAATGCATATGACTGCAAGAACCAGAGACTGACTTGTTCTGGGTGAGAAGGCAGTACCTGTTTTTGCTACTAACTCATACCAGTAACCTGTTTATCTCTTGCATGCATGCAGAGAAAGCATGGAAAATGCATTCTTAAGAATATATTTGCAGAACTGCAGAGAGGCAATGCTTTTTTTAAGATCAAAGACATTGTCTTTGTTATACATATTTATGTTGTGTTTCTGCTGCTTGGAGAACTATATTCAATTAAGAAGTGAGATGTTATGAAGCTAAATTAATCATGGGCAAAATTCCATGTTCCATGTTATATTTGTACATCCATGAAGGAAATAAAGAATTGTTTAACTCCCTAATATATTCCTGTTCCTTTCAGCATGTTCCAGCTGAGAAATAGGACACAACAGGAAATAGTTTATAGGTTTTTTTGTGTAAAAGGTGACTATAACTGTCACTTCTATTTATCTTACAGTTTCCTGAGCTTTGCCAGCCTTTTAGTCCATTCAGATAGCAAAGCTTTTAATTTACGTGTCATAATTTATACATTACCCACACGAGCATTGCAGCAGGGAAAAATTATGTGAATTTCTGGAAATGCTGACTTCCTAAGAACTATTTTGAGGAGTAATATTACACTCTATTTGCAGTCTTTGGTATAAAGGATGAGTGGAGAGCTAGGGGAAAGAGTTTGAAACATACAGTAGTTACTGGAAAAGGAAGCTGATTTATACAGTGTTAATGAAGGGAAGTATTTTTCCTTTGTGATAAATTAAGTGATGTGCAAGGGTGGCCCTTAAAAATCCTCCATTTACTCCCCTAGGGCAAAATTTCTTAATGGGATAGGTCCAACTTCACTAAATATGATAGAGATTCTTAATTGGCTTCAATAGGCCTTGGATCAAGGCCACAGGAGTCATATAGATCAAAATGTTTTTGGCTATCTAGCTGGATGGCAAGAAACAACTGTGATGATAATATTTGTATGAGCAGCTTATGTTTTTACATTGCTGTTTCACTTTGGGGAAAAACATATTTGTTGTTTATTTCTTTGTCCAATACACATCTATAGCATTCTAATGTCATGCAGGGAACACTAATGCAATATATTATGCATGCTATCTATGTTCTGTTATGTCATTGGCTTTCACCTCACCTCATTTTCGTATTGAGTTCAGAAGGTGGTTGAGGGGTGATGAGAAGGGAAATACCCTAAATCTGTCAGAATTATTTAGACATGTTGATGTGTTTTGAGAAAATGAGTACTCATTGCTGTGCATTGTTTTTCCAGAGTAAATTTCTGAACCAGCACAAGCTAGATTCTTTGTAAATGCACAATTGCATTGATCAGCTCTGCTTTATTATTTTCCTATGTATGATATAATTTATTAAAGATGGACTCCAATAGTCACAGGAAACAAAATGGTGTCTACTGTGAAATAATTTTTCTGTTTCTGATTTTTGTTAATATATTTATTTTATATTCCATCTTTCTTCTTTGTGCTTTATTGATTTACTTTCATCGTGAGGTAAAACAAGTACGGTAGAAATACACCGCACAAGTCTCTGTAACGAAAGAGCACTCTGTCCTGGAATCCCGTCCACTGTGGTATTTTCAGCGCCCTCGTGGTAAATACACATAAACATAAAGCATGCACATAATTCCAAACTAAGACAAGACTTTAAATAAAAATACACAGTCTGTTATGGATCTTATTTAAGCAATTTGCTGAATGATATTCTAGTGAGTTTTCCTACCCTGGTTTAGGCCTTTTTATGGGAAAACTAATGGGAAAGGATTTACTTGAAAAAAATTAATGGTTTCAATTTAGGTGTTAAAAAGAAAGTGAGCTGCTCATTATTAGCATAAACAATTAATATCCTGTACAATTTAAGATGATGGAAACAACATTTTCTGAAATCCTGGACTGCTTGAAAGTCTTGGACCTTTCCTATACAATGGTTTTAACTACAATTCAGAACATGAAATAACATAACACAGCTTCCATCTTACCATTACACCTCAGTGCACAGAACATCTGTACTTGTGTGTAAAGAAAAAGATATTTTTATACAGCATTTTTGAAATGTTCCTATTTATTTATTCATGAGACCCCTAAAACTGCTCATGAAATTCCTAAAACTGTTCAGGTTTGCTAATCAAAGAAAAATAGTGTCACTACTGAAAGAAACACCTTTTGAACATTCTGTTATAATTTCAGGAAATAAAATGAATAGTAAATTCAGAGCTATCTTGGCTAATTTGAAATGTGAAGATGTCACTAGACACTGAGTTTTCAAATTACTTGTTTTCAGCAACTCTTTACAGGCTTGGGCAGCATGTGCTATAGACACTGTTTTCTTGCTTTCAAAGTCTTACTTAAATACATAAAACAGTATAAAACTTCCTTTTGCCAGTAAAACACAAACCAAAAATAAACTGTCCAAAGGTTCCATATACTGTGGTCTGAAATAAGAGGGAAATAAAACAATTTAATTAGGACTTTGAATAAAATCTGAAAAATATCCTCTAAGAACTAGTCCAAAGGATAAAGCACAGATAAACAAAGACAATGCAAACAACTTTTTTCCTCCCCTCTATATGTATCTTTTTGTTTTCTTTTTATGTAAAAGCAAATTATGTACTGTAGCCTATTTTTTCACTTTTTCCTGAGACTGTCATATCCCCTGCTTCTTTTGAAATGAACTGATGCTGCAAATAGTACTAATCAAAACAAATACCATATTACTTCTTTGTAGAAGGACTGAGAAACAGAAACAAACCAATGCACAGTTAAAAGAAATACGGAAAAAACATAACATAATGGGCATTCCATACAGAACAGAATTACATCTGACTGAAGAAATTATTTCTTTCCCCAGCTGTTTATCTTGTGCATACACACACACACATGTGCGCGCGCACACACACATCTACACACTTGATTTATTTGTGAAACAGTGTCTTCTAAACACAGATTTTTGCAAAGTGGAAAGGCAATTAAACAGAACAGCTTGAAGCTGCCAATCACTCCCACTACCAAAAAAAAGCATCTACTATCAAAGGAAATAATGTAATGTAAAAAAACCCCCACATTCTACCAAAGCAAACAATGTAAACATGCAAGTAAAAAATAAGCTTGTTTATCACCTGTCATAGCATAGCATACATTTTTTAATCCTCCCCCCTAAGGATATGTGTTTTTTTGTCCCATTATGTTAATTTGGCCATGCATGTGACATGGAAGTTAAGGAACAAAAGGAGAAGTTAGCTTTTCTGCATGCTTTTCTGTTGGGGAAGCACACTACTACTGTTGCAGGTTGGGGTGTTGTTTTTTTTAAATTTTTTTGGCTTCTGGTATACAAATAAATTGACAACCACAGCTTATCATCACTTGAAGATGCATGTGCATGCTAGAGTTTACTGAAACATGATTGGCTGCTACATAAATCAATCTGATAGAGATCAGTCCCATGAAGAAAAAAGATAAAGCATTAGCCTCTTCTTTTGGAACGTAATTCATTTTAGATAGTGGTTATTGATGATTTCATTCCACTGGTACATGTACATGTCTAGACCATGTTTTTGTATAAAATATTTAAACAATACAATGTGTTCATTTCAAGAAAGACTGTGAAGAAACGATTAAAAATTTGTTTGTGCAACATTACAGATGTAACACTTTCATGCAGAGAACTTGGATTCCTGTAAAATGAAATTAGTCTTTTCCAGCAATTATATTTTATTTCTCTACCTTGCATACAACATTTACTTGTTTATTACTGTAAGATTTTCTCCACCAGATTTTTTTTCACAGTTTCTGTGAAATCTTTCATTTGGTCTTATTATAGTTACACCAGATTTTGCTGATATGCAGGTGTGAGACTAAGCCATTCACTCAAACATACTCAAATTGTCCTAGTAAACTCATCCTGACTTTGGATTAACCCTTGTTACTAAGGGGAGGTTCTTTGCTTTTGACATAGGAGGTTCTTTGCTTTTGATTTCATATTCATTGTCAGCTAAACATGTAACTATTTTCTTTGATGCATGAATCATGATGGTGGTAAAAAAATGGACTTTGAAAACATCCCATGGAGATACCAATTTTTCCTCACTGCACAGTGATAAAGGAGGTGAGCAACTTAATGCACAAATAACAGTAGTGATTTGTCAAAATCTCATAGCAAATCACTATTAGAAGGGTGTTCGTGAAACATTACCCTGATCTTCTCCTTCCTTTCAACATATTTTAAATACTCATACACAATCACATACAAGTTCTATGAAAGCTGAAATTCAGCCTCTCAGCAAGGAAAAATATATATTCTTAATATTGTCTCTGAAATATTTACTTGGGGTTAGCTTCCTTTCTCTGTCCTCCACCTCTTTTCAAATTGAACAAAGCATTCTGTCCAGAAAGCAATCTCTTCTAAAATTAGCCAGTTTTGGCATTATCTAAGCCAGAAAATAAAGCAGCCTGGGAAAAAAAATCTTAAAATATGAAAAACTTTTTATAATGTGCCTGGCTAGTTGACATTCAGACAAACAGAATCTTAACAAACTTTCCAGAAGAATTTACCTTTAGGCTGAGAACAAGATGGAAAATTCAGGGTCCTTCTTCAAATGTTTACTTTTACTAATCTCTCCTCCCTGTTGAAAGCATAGAGGGGCAAACGAAAGATAGATGAGCACTGTGCTCTTGCAGTGAAGGACACCTCTGTCTCCTGAGGAACATTCTCGGTGGAGGAACTAAGTAGTACTCAGCTGGGTAATGCCCCTAAGTTCACTGTAAAAATATATCAGAAACTATTTTCTCCAGAGACCAGGGATTTAGAGGTCTGCACCTTATCTATAGACAGAGGTTTTGGAAAACTTTCTGAGCTTGTATGTATGTCTCTTTCTGTCTCTTTGTACATCCCTCCCTCTCTTTTTCTAGCAGAAACCTTTTGCATCCTGGTGGCCTGATGGCTGCTAGCAGGTTTCTCTGCTCTGTCTCTGTAAATGGCATGCAGGAGGCCTATAAAGCAAACTCTCAAATAGCATCATTTTCCACTCACTCATAGAAATCCTCTGGTTTTGCTGCAGATGATTTTCTGCCATTCTTTGCATCCCCACTTTCTGCTTATACTGCAGAGCATCATTCTCACTGGCTTTCAATGAATAGAGAGCTGAAGGAAAGAGAAAAGGAAGGGAAAGGAAACAAAAAAGGAAATTATAGAGGGAAAATTTGCTATTGTCTGCAATTCCCAACAGGCACTAACAGCAGTGTCATTTTTAATGTGATCTTGGGGACACTTGTGTTTAAGCAATTACCTTCTTCTTGAAAATCTTCTGAGGTTGTTTAAATTAGCTTGTTTTAAATGAATTTAAATTTAACATCACTTACAAAGAGTCTGGTATTAGCCCAAGGACACATTGTTTTTGTATCGTTAGTTCTGTCATGTTCTGACTTTCTGAGGATTACAGGATTGTTTGCTATTTTGACAGAAAGCTGACACACAATCATTTATTTTCAATAAAATCTCCCAAAGGAATAAATACAGCTCTGCTATAGTTTTGTAAAAATAAGGTTATCCTAGGAACTAATTGATCATACAGTATGTCTAATTTCATTATATTTGACAATGATGCAAAAGATTATGCTAACTACTAGTGGGTTGCTAGTGTGTTTAGACTGAAATACTTATCAATATTCTTGGAAAATGCATTTATGTAGGCAAGTTTTGCAGGGAGGAGGAAAATCAATCTTAATTTTTCTGAGTTCTGCAAGAAGAATTAATAGTTACCCTATGCTGAGCACTAGGTTTATGGAAGTCGTTGAATGCTACAAACTTTTTCCAAGTGATGTTTTATAGAACTGCTTTTAAAAATCCCAGAGGGTAAATAGTATTTTCAGAATAAACAGAAAAATGCTGACCTTGTCAGAGTTAGCTGCTGAAAGGCAAGCTGTTTTGAAACATGGAGGATCAAGGGTCACGGTTATAAAAAACACAGATAAAAAGAAAGAACGGAAGGAAGGAAGAAAGGGAAAAAAAAGAAAGAAAACTAGAAACAAAAAAGAACTACACAGTGAATATAAATAATAAATATGTTGACCTCAACAAGGAAAATATGAGATACTTATGCAAAAGCTGGGTAGGGGTGAAAAGATTGCAAAGAGGGAAAGAAGAGAAAGTGCACAAATTGTACTTGGGAAAAAAATGTTTCTTAGCGCTTGTTTTGAAGCGGAAATGAGTCACTCTTCATGTGTTTTTGGTTTTGAAAGGGGACAAAGGTCAAAGCTTCTTTGTTTTAAATAAACTGGTAACACCTTCTGAAGTGTAACATGATAGGGTTCAAGAATCCTAATGAAACTGGTATTTTCTTGATATTTCCCTGGGTTACAGCACCTCAGCATTTGTATGGTCATGTATTGTAAGCCCAGGGAGTATTATAAACAAAGGCAAGACAGAGCCTGACTTTGCTCATGACCTTCATAGCCTACTGATCCTGTGTCAGCCATATGGGCAGTGTGATGGCTAAATTTGCCACCACTTTCCCAAATTGCAGCTGCACACATGGCCCTCCACGACTATGCTCAGAAATATGAACTGGAGTTATTACCCTGGGCCCTGTCTGACACCTCCTTCCAAATGATTCTGATGGACAAAAGTTTCATAGAAAACAAAGTGCTAGAGACACTCCAAGTGACACCAGAAATTAAAAATGCCATTGCAAAAAAAGGCAGCAGGAATGCTATAGCCAAAAAAAACCCCAATCGACCCAACCCAACCCAACCCAAAAAGAGCAATGCAGGTTTTAACAAGGCTTTTGGTATAAGTGAATTTGCTGAGATCCAGGGTTTACTAGAACCCTCACAACCATGTCTACTGGGAGTTTGTTGTGTTTACCAGATTCTACACCGAAGGTACTCTGCTTCATCCAATTCTAACTGCATGCCAAGAAATGCTTGCAGAAGAAATGAGATAATAGCAAAGAAACTACATAGCTGAATTTCAGGGGCTGCAGCACTGCCTTGCAGTGGAAGGCCTGATGGTAAAGGAGTGTCTTCAGGCTGTGTAAACAGAAAAGGAAACAAAATGTCCTGTATAAGATTAGAAGTCAAAAGAACATCCTAAAAGAAGGATAAGAGACGAAAAGCTCCACTGAAAATAGATGGAACAGTCTTCTCTTTTCCTATTGTTCAAATTGTGCTTATAGAGACATAGAATGGTTTGGGTTTGAAAGGACCTTCAAGATCATGTAGTTCCAACCCTCCAGCCATGGGCAGGGACAACTTCCTGACCAAGAACAAGTTGCTCAAAGCCCAATTCTGGCCTGTCCTTGAACACTTTTAGAGATGGGGCAGCCTCAACATATCTGGGCTACCTGTGTCGGTGCATCATCACCCTCATAGTAAAGAATTCCTTCCTATTTTCAAATCTAAACCTGCCCTCTTTCAGTTTAAAACCATTATCCTTTTTTCTATCATTACATAGCCTAGGAATAAGAATGTGTGTAGTGCTTTCATACATGTCTTCATATCAGGCTTGTGTGGACAGCACTCTCTAACTAAAGTCCTGTTATTCTGCACAAATGCAAGATTTTTATCTTTGTCTCAACTCATAGCACTTCTCTGTTCTTCCTTAGATCCTTTATGACATGCTCCTGGCAACATCTCTCTTCC